>NW_027514691.1:0-138924 GCF_048772815.1 Callospermophilus lateralis | reverse complement strand
TAAATCAAACAGGATTGTGCTAGCTTCTCGAAACTTGACACAATACGTTAGTTCTACGTTCTATCTCTATGGTTTGTTTCCTCTTGATGTAGCCTAAAGCAGGGACAGGTGAATAACACCTATATTGAAAGGGGTTGCCAAACTTCCAAAACACTAGAGTCTCCTTAAATCTCAACATATATTTTTTCATCCAATCTTCATGATACTTTCAAGTAATGATCAGTACACCAACCCACTTGGTGCTCAAGTTTCGTTCTTTTACATTGAAGCATTCGTTTGCAGTAACAGTGTGAATTTTTAGGTTTCACTCTGTTTTCTCCTATATTGACAGATGCAGTTAGAACTCTAAATCAAACACGGTTTGTGCTAGCTTCTTGAAACTTGACACAATACAGTAGTTCTACGTTCTATCTCTAAGGTTTGTTTCTTGTAGATGTAGCCTTAAGCAGATACTGGTGAATGACACATTCAATGAAAGGCGTAGTTAGGCTGCCAAAACACTAGAGTCTCCTGAAATCTCAACATAAATTTTTGCTTCAGAACTTCATGATACTTTCAAGTAATGAGCAGTACACCAATCAAACTTGGGTGCCCAAGTTTCGTTCTCCTAGGTTGAAGCATTCGTTTGCAGTAACAGTTTGAATTTTTAGGTTTCACTCTGTTTTCCACTATATTGACAGATGCGTTTGAACTCTAAATCAAACACGGTTTGTGCTAGCTTCTTGAAACTTGACACAATACATTAGTTCTATGTTCTATATCTAAGGTTTGTTTCCTCTTGATGTAGCCTAAAGCAGGGACTGGCGAATAACACTTAAATTGAAAGGGGTTGCCAAACTTCCAAAACACTAGAGTCTCCTGAAATCTCAACATATATTTTTTCATCCAATCTTCATGATACTTTCAAGTAATGATCAGTACACCAATCCCACTTGGATGCTCAAGTTTCGTTCTTTTCCGTTGAAGCATTCGTTTGCAGTAACAGTTTGAATTTTTAGGTTTCACTCTGTTTTCTCCTATATTGACAGATGCAGTTCAAACTCTAAATCAAACACGGTTTGTGCTAGCTTCTTGAAACTTGACACAATACATTAGTTCTCCGTTCTACCTCTAAGGTTTGTTTCCTCTTGATGTAGCCTAAAGCAGGAACTGGTGAATAACACTTATATTGAAAGGGGTTGCCAAACTTCCAAAACACTAGAGTCTCCTGAAATCTCAACATATATTTTTTCATTAAATCTTCAGGATACTTTCAAGTAATGATCAGTACACCAGTCCCACTTGGATGCTCAAGTTTCATTCTTTTACGTTGAAACATTCGTTTGCAGTAACAGTGTGAATTTTTAGGTTTCACTCTGTTTTCTACTATATTGACAGATGCAGTTAGAACTCTAAATCAAACACGGTTTGTGCTAGCTTCTTGAAACTTGACACAATACAGTAGTTCTACGTTCTATCTCTAAGGTTTGTTTCCTCTTGATGTAGCCTAAAGCAGGGACTGGTGAATAACACCTATATTTAAAGGGGTTGCCAAACTTCCAAAACACTAGAGTCTCCTGAAATCTCAACATATATTTTTTCATCCAATCTTCATGATACTTTCAAGTAATGATCAGTACACCAATCCCACTTGGATGCTCAAGTTTCGTTCTTTTACGTTGGAGCATTCGTTTGCAGTAACAGTTTGAATTTTTAGGTTTCACTCTGTTTTCTCCTATATTGACAGATGCAGTTCGAACTCTAAATCAAACACGGTTTGTGCTACCTTCTTGAAACTTGACACAATACATTAGTTCTACGTTCTCTCTCTAAGGTTTATTTCCTCTTGATGTAGCCAAAAGCAGGGACTGGTGAATAACACTTATATTGAAAGGGGTTGCCAAAGTTCCAAAACACTAGAGTCTCCTGAAATCTCAACATATATTTTTTCATCCAATCTTCATGATACTTTCAAGTACTGATCATTACACCAATCCCACTTGGTGCTCAAGTTTCGTTCTTTTACGTTGAAGCATTCGTTTGCAGTAACCGTTTGAATTTTTAGGTTTCACTCTGTTTTATCCGATGTTGACAGATGCAGTTCAAACTCTAAATCAAACACGGTGTGTGCTAGCTTTTTGAAACTTGACACAATACGTTAGTTCTACGTTCTCTCTCCAAGGTTTATTTCCTCTTGATGTAGCCTAAAGCAGGGACTGGTGAATAACACTTATATTGAAAGGGGTTGCCAAACTTCCAAAACACTAGAGTCTCCTGAAATCTCAACATGTATTTTTTCATCCAATCTTCATGATACTTTCACGTAATGATCAGTACACCAATCTCACTTGGATGCTCAAGTTTCGTTCTTTTACGTTGAAGCATTCGTTTCCAGTAACAGTTTGAATTTTTAGGTTTCACTCTGTTTTCTCCTATATTGACAGATGCAGTTAAAACTGTAAATCAACCACGGTTTGTGGTAGCTTCTTGAAACTTGAAACAATACACTAGTTCTACGTTCTATCTCTAAGGTTTGTTTCCTCTTGATGTAGCCTAAAGCAGGGACTGGCGAATAACACTTACATTGAAAGGGGTTTTCAAACTTCCAAAACACTAGAGACTCCTGAAATCTCAACATATATTTTTTCATCCAATCTTCATGATAATATCAAGTAATGAGCAGTACACCAATCAAACTTGGATGCCCATGTTTCGTTCTCCTAGGTTGAAGCATTCGTTTGCAGTAGCAGTTTGAATTTTTAGGTTTCACTCTGTTTTCTCCTATATTGACAGAATCCGTTCGAAGTCTAAATCAAACACGGTTTGTGCTAGCTTCTTGAAACTTGACACAATACATTAGTTCTACGTTCTATCTCTAAGGTTTGTTTCCTCTTGATGTAGCCTAAAGCAGGGACTCGAGAATAACACTTGTATTGAAAGGGGTTGCCAAACTTCCAAAACACTAGAGTCTCCTGAAATCACAACCTATATTTTTTCATCCAATCATCATGATACTTTCAAGTAATGATCAGTACCCCAATCCCACTTGGATGCTCAAGTTTCGTTCTTTTACATTGAAGCATTCGTTTGCAGTAACAGTGTGAATTTTTAGGTTTCATTCTGTTTTCTCCTATATTGACAGATGCAGTTAGAACTCTAAATCAAACACGGTTTGTGCTAGCTTCTTGAAACTTGACACAATACAGTAGTTCTACGTTCTCTCTCTAAGGTTTGTTTCCTCTTGATGTAGCCTTAAGCAGATATTGGTGAATGACACATTCAATGAATGACGTTTTTAGGCGGCCAAAACACTAGAGTCTCCTGAAATCTCAACATAAATTTTTGCTTCCGACCTTCATGATACTTTCAAGTAATGAGCAGTACACCAATCAAACTTGGATGCCCAAGTTTCGTTCTCCTAGGTTGAAGCATTCGTTTGCAGTAACAGTTTGAATTTTAGGTTTCACTCTGTTTTCTACTATATTGAAAGATGCGTTCGAACTCTAAATCAAACAAGGTTTCTGCTAGCTTCTTGAAACTTGACACAATACATTAGTTCTATGTTCTATCTCTAAGGTTTGTTTCATCTTGATGTAGCCTAAAGCAGGGACTGGTGAATAACACTTATATTGAAAGGGATTTGCAAACTTCCAAAACACTAGAGTCTCCTGAAATCTGAACATATATTTTTTCATCCAATCTTCATGATACTTTCAAGTAATGATCAGTACACCAATCCCACTTGGATGCTCAAGTTTCGTTCTTTTACATTGAAGCATTCGTTTGCAGTAACAGTTTGAATTTTTTGGTTTTACTCTCTTTTCTCCTATATTGACAGATGCAGTTCAAACTCTAAATCACACACGGTTTGTGCCAGCTTCTTGAAACTTGACACAATACATTAGTTCTACGTTCTATCTCTAAGGTTTGTTTCCTCTTGATGTAGCCTAAAGCAGGGACTGGTGAATAACACTTATATGGAAGTGGTTGTCAAACTTCCAAAACACTAGAGTCTCCTGAAATCTCAACATATATTTTTTCATCCAATTTTCATGATACTTAAAAGTAATGATCAGTACACCAATCCCACTTGGATGCTCAAGTTTCGTTCTTTTACGTTGAACCATTCCTTTGCAGTAACAGTGTGAATTTTTAGTTTTCAATCTGTTTTCTCCTGTATTGACAGATGAAGTTAGAACTCTAAATCAAACACGGTTTGTGCTAGCTTCTTGAAACTTGACACAATACAGTAGTTCTACGTTCTATCTCTAAGGTTTGTTTCCTCTTGATGTAGCCTAAAGCAGGGACTGGTGAATAACACCTATATTTAAAGGGGTTGCCAAACTTCCAAAACACTAGAGTCTCCTGAAATCTCAACATATATTTTTTCATCCAATCTTCATGATACTTTCAAGTAATGATCAGTACACCAATCCCACTTGGATGCTCAAGTTTCGTTCTTTTACGTTGGAGCATTCGTTTACAGTAACAGTTTGAATTTTTAGGTTTCACTCTGTTTTCTCCTATATTGACAGATGCAGTTCGAACTCTAAATCAAACACGGTTTGTGCTACCTTCTTGAAACTTGACACAATACATTAGTTCTACGTTCTCTCTCTAAGGTTTATTTCCTCTTGATGTAGCCAAAAGCAGGGACTGGTGAATAACACTTATATTGAAAGGGGTTGCCAAAGTTCCAAAACACTAGAGTCTCCTGAAATCTCAACATATATTTTTTCATCCAATCTTCATGATACTTTCAAGTACTGATCATTACACCAATCCCACTTGGTGCTCAAGTTTCGTTCTTTTACGTTGAAGCATTCGTTTGCAGTAACCGTTTGAATTTTTAGGTTTCACTCTGTTTTATCCGATGTTGACAGATGCAGTTCAAACTCTAAATCAAACACGGTGTGTGCTAGCTTTTTGAAACTTGACACAATACGTTAGTTCTACGTTCTCTCTCCAAGGTTTATTTCCTCTTGATGTAGCCTAAAGCAGGGACTGGTGAATAACACTTATATTGAAAGGGGTTGCCAAACTTCCAAAACACTAGAGTCTCCTGAAATCTCAACATGTATTTTTTCATCCAATCTTCATGATACTTTCACGTAATGATCAGTACACCAATCTCACTTGGATGCTCAAGTTTCGTTCTTTTACGTTGAAGCATTCGTTTCCAGTAACAGTTTGAATTTTTAGGTTTCACTCTGTTTTCTCCTATATTGACAGATGCAGTTAAAACTGTAAATCAACCACGGTTTGTGGTAGCTTCTTGAAACTTGAAACAATACACTAGTTCTACGTTCTATCTCTAAGGTTTGTTTCCTCTTGATGTAGCCTAAAGCAGGGACTGGCGAATAACACTTACATTGAAATAGGTTTTCAAACTTCCAAAACACTAGAGACTCCTGAAATCTCAACATATATTTTTTCATCCAATCTTCATGATAATATCAAGTAATGAGCAGTACACCAATCAAACTTGGATGCCCATGTTTCGTTCTCCTAGGTTGAAGCATTCGTTTGCAGTAGCAGTTTGAATTTTTAGGTTTCACTCTGTTTTCTCCTATATTGACAGAATCCGTTCGAAGTCTAAATCAAACACGGTTTGTGCTAGCTTCTTGAAACTTGACACAATACATTAGTTCTACGTTCTATCTCTAAGGTTTGTTTCCTCTTGATGTAGCCTAAAGCAGGGACTCGAGAATAACACTTGTATTGAAAGGGGTTGCCAAACTTCCAAAACACTAGAGTCTCCTGAAATCACAACCTATATTTTTTCATCCAATCATCATGATACTTTCAAGTAATGATCAGTACCCCAATCCCACTTGGATGCTCAAGTTTCGTTCTTTTACATTGAAGCATTCGTTTGCAGTAACAGTGTGAATTTTTAGGTTTCATTCTGTTTTCTCCTATATTGACAGATGCAGTTAGAACTCTAAATCAAACACGGTTTGTGCTAGCTTCTTGAAACTTGACACAATACAGTAGTTCTACGTTCTCTCTCTAAGGTTTGTTTCCTCTTGATGTAGCCTTAAGCAGATATTGGTGAATGACACATTCAATGAATGACGTTTTTAGGCGGCCAAAACACTAGAGTCTCCTGAAATCTCAACATAAATTTTTGCTTCCGACCTTCATGATACTTTCAAGTAATGAGCAGTACACCAATCAAACTTGGATGCCCAAGTTTCGTTCTCCTAGGTTGAAGCATTCGTTTGCAGTAACAGTTTGAATTTTAGGTTTCACTCTGTTTTCTACTATATTGAAAGATGCGTTCGAACTCTAAATCAAACAAGGTTTCTGCTAGCTTCTTGAAACTTGACACAATACATTAGTTCTATGTTCTATCTCTAAGGTTTGTTTCATCTTGATGTAGCCTAAAGCAGGGACTGGTGAATAACACTTATATTGAAAGGGATTTGCAAACTTCCAAAACACTAGAGTCTCCTGAAATCTCAACATATATTTTTTCATCCAATCTTCATGATACTTTCAAGTAATGATCAGTACACCAATCCCACTTGGATGCTCAAGTTTCGTTCTTTTACATTGAAGCATTCGTTTGCAGTAACAGTTTGAATTTTTTGGTTTTACTCTCTTTTCTCCTATATTGACAGATGCAGTTCAAACTCTAAATCACACACGGTTTGTGCCAGCTTCTTGAAACTTGACACAATACATTAGTTCTACGTTCTATCTCTAAGGTTTGTTTCCTCTTGATGTAGCCTAAAGCAGGGACTGGTGAATAACACTTATATGGAAGTGGTTGTCAAACTTCCAAAACACTAGAGTCTCCTGAAATCTCAACATATATTTTTTCATCCAATTTTCATGATACTTAAAAGTAATGATCAGTACACCAATCCCACTTGGATGCTCAAGTTTCGTTCTTTTACGTTGAAGCATTCCTTTGCAGTAACAGTGTGAATTTTTAGTTTTCAATCTGTTTTCTCCTGTATTGACAGATGAAGTTAGAACTCTAAATCAAACACGGTTTGTGCTAGCTTCTTGAAACTTGACACAATACAGTAGTTCTACGTTCTATCTCTAAGGTTTGTTTCCTCTTGATGTAGCCTAAAGCAGGGACTGGTGAATAACACTTATATGGAAGTGGTTGTCAAACTTCCAAAACACTAGAGTCTCCTGAAATCTCAACATAAATTTTTGATTCCGACCTTCATGATACTTTCAAGTAATGAGCAGTACACCAATCAAACTTGGATGCCCAAGTTTCGTTCTCCTATGTTGAAGCATTCGTTTGCAGTAACAGTTTGAATTTTAGGTTTCACTCTGTTTTCTCCTATATAGAGATGCAGTTATGACTCTAAATCAAACACGGTTTTTGCTAGCTTCTTGAAACTTGACACAATACATTAGTTCTACGTTCTATCTCTAAGGTTTGTTTCCTCTTGATGTAGCCTTAAGCAGATACTGGTGAGTGACACATTCAATGAAAGGCGTTGTTAGGCTGCCAAAACACTAGAGTCTCCTGAAATCTCAACATAAATTTTTGCTTCCGACCTTCATGATACTTTCAAATAATGAGCAGTACACCAATCAAACTTGGATGCCCAAGTTTCGTTCTCCTAGGTTGAAGCAGTCGTTTGCAGTAGCAGTTTGAATTTTTAGGTTTCACTCTGTTTTCTCCTATATTGAAAAGTGCAGTTCGAACTCTATATCAAACACGGTTTGTGCTAGCTTCTTGAAACTTGACACAATACATTAGTTCTCCGTTCTATCTCGAAAGTTTGTTTCCTCTTGATGTAGCCTAATGCAGGGACTGCCGAATAACACTTATATTGAAAGGAGTTGCCAAACTTCCAAAAACTAGAGTCTCCTGAAATCTCAACATATATTTTTTCATTCAATCTTCATGATAGTTTCAAGTAATGATCAGTACACCAATCCCACTTGGATGCTCAAGTTTCGTTCTTTTACGTTGAAGCATTCGTTTGCAGTAACCGTTTGAATTTTTAGGTTTCACTCTGTTTTCTCCTATATTGACAGATGCAGTTAGAACTCTAAATAAACCACGGTTTGTGGTAGGTTCTTGAAACTTGACACAATACACTAGTTCAAAGTTCTATCTCTAAGGTTTGTTTCCTCTTGATGTAGCCCAAAGCCGGGACTGGCGAATAACACCTACATTGAAAGGGGTTGCCAAACTTCCAAAACACTAGAGTGTCCTGAAATCTCAACATATATTTTTTCATCCAATCTTCATGATACTTTCAAGTAATGATCAGTACACCAATCAAACTTGGATGCTCAATTTTCGTTCTTTTACGTTGAAGCATTCATTTGCAGCAACAGTGTGAGTTTTTAGGTTTCACTCTGTTTTCTCCTATATTGACAGATGCAGTTAGAACTCTAAATTAAACACGGTTTGTGCTAGCTTCTTGAAACTTGACACAATTCAGTAGTTCTACGTTCTATCTCTAAGGTTTTTTTCCTCTTGATGTAGCCTTAAGCAGATACTGGTGAATGACACATTCAATGAAAGGGGTTGTTAGGCTGCCAAAACACTAGAGTCTCCTGAAATCTCAACATAAATTTTTGCTTCCGACCTTCATGATACTTTCAAGTAATGAGCAGTACACCAATCAAACTTGGATGCCCATGTTTCGTTCTCCTAGGTTGAAGCATTCGTTTGCATTAACAGTTTGAATTTTTAGGTTTCACTCTGTTTTCTACTATATTGACAGATGCGTTCTAACTCTAAATCAAACACGGTTTGTGCTAGCTTCTTGAAACTTGAAACAATACATTAGTTCTACGTTCTATCTCTAAGATTTGTTTCCTCTTGATGTAGCCTTAAGCAGATACTAGTGAATGACACATTCAATGAAAGGCGTTGTTAGGCTGCAAAACACTAGAATCTCCTGAAATCTCCACATAAATTTTTGCTTCTGACCTTCATGATACTTTCAAGTAATGAGCAGTACACCAATCAAACTTGGATGCCCAAGTTTCGTTCTCATAGGTTGAAGCATTCGTTTGCAGTAACAGTTTGAATTTTTAGGTTTCACTCTGTTTTCTACTATATTGACAGATGCGTTCGAACTCTAAATCAAACACGGTTTGTGCTAGCTTCTTGAAATTTGAAACAATTCATTAGTTCTACGTTCTATCTCTAAGGTTTGTTTCCTCTTGATGTAGCCTAAAGCAGAGACTGGCGAATAACACTTATATTGAAAGGGGTTGCCACACTTCCAAAACAGTAGAGTCTCCTGAAATCTCAACATATATTTTTTCATCCAATCTTCATGATACTTTCAAGTAATGAGCAGTACACCAATCAAACTTGGATGCCCAATTTCGTTCTCCTAGGTTGAAGCATTCGTTTGCAGTAACAGTTTGAATTTTTAGTTTCACTCTGTTTTCTCCTATATTGACAGATGCAGTTAGAACTCTAAATCAAACACGGTTTGTGCTAGCTTCTTGAAACTTGACACAATACAGTAGTTCTACGTTCTATCTCTAAGATTTGTTTCCTCTTGATGTAGCCTTAAGCAGATACTGGTGAATGACACATTCAATGAAAGGCGTTGTTAGGCTGCCAAAACACTAGAGTCTCCTGAAATCTCAACATAAATTTGTGCTTCCAACTTTCATTATACTTTCAAGTAATGAGCAGTACACCAATCAAACTTGGATGCCCAAGTTTCGTTCTCCTAGGTTGAAGCATTCGTTTGCAGTAACAGTTTGAATTTTAGGTTTCACTCTGTTTTCTACTATATTGAAAGATGCGTTCGAACTCTAAATCAAACAAGGTTTCTGCTAGCTTCTTGAAACTTGACACAATACATTAGTTCTATGTTCTATCTCTAAGGTTTGTATCATCTTGATGTAGCCTAAAGCAGGGACTGGCGAATAACACTTATATTGAAAGGGGTTGCCAAACTTCCAAAACACTAGAGTCTCCTGAAATCTCAACATATATTTTTTCATCCAATCTTCATGATACTTTCAAGTAATGATCAGTACACCAATCCCAGTTGGATGCTCAAGTTTTGTTCTTTTACGTTGAAGCATTCGTTTGCAGTAACAGTTTGAATTTTTAGGTTTCACTCTGTTTTCTCCGATATTGACAGATGCAGTTCAAACTCTAAATCAAACAGGATTGTGCTAGCTTCTCGAAACTTGACACAATACGTTAGTTCTACGTTCTATCTGTAAGGTTTGTTTCCTCTTGATGTAGCCTTAAGCAGGGACTGGCAAATAACACTTATATTGAAAGGGGTTGCCAAACTTCCAAAACACTAGAGTCTCCTGAAATCTCAACATATATTTTTTCATCCAATCTTCATGATACTTTCAAGTAAAGATCAGTGCACCCATCCCACTTGGATGCTCAAGTTTCGTTCTTTTACATTGAAGCATTCGTTTGCAGCAACAGTGTGAATTTTTAGGTTTCACTCTGTTTTCTCATATATTGAGATGCAGTTATGACTCTAAATCAAACACGGTTTTTGCTAGCTTCTTGAAACTTGACACAATACATTAGTTCTACGTTCTATCTCTAAGGTTTGTTTCCTCTTGATGTAGCCTTAAGCAGATACTGGTGAGTGACACATTCAATGAAAGGCGTTGTTAGTAGGCCAAAACACTAGAGTCTCCTGAAATCTCAACATAAATTTTTGCTTCCGACCTTCATGATACTTTCAAATAATGAGCAGTACACCAATCAAACTTGGATGCCCAAGTTTCGTTCTCCTAGGTCGAAGCAGTCGTTTGCAGTAGCAGTTTGAATTTTTAGGTTTCACTCTGTTTTCTCCTATATTGACAAGTGCAGTTCGAACTCTATATCAAACACGGTTTGTGCTAGCTTTTTGAAACATGACACAATACATTAGTTCTCCGTTCTATCTCTAAATTTTGTTTCCTCTTGATGTAGCCTAAAGCAGGGACTGGCGAATAACACTTATATTGAAAGGAGTTGCCAAACTTCCAAAACTAGAGTCTCCTGAAATCTCAACATATATTTTTTCATCCAATCTTCATGATACTTTCAAGTAATGATCAGTACACCAATCCCACTTGGATGCTCAAGTTTCGTTCTTTTATGTTGAAGCATTCGTTTGCAGTAACAGTGTGAATGTATAGGTTTCACTCTGTTTTCTCCTATATTGACAGATACAGTTAGAACTCTAAATCAAACACGGTTTGTGCTAGCTTCTTGAAACTTGACACAATACAGTAGTTCTACGTTCTATCTCTAAGGTTTGTTTCCTCTTGATGTAGCCTTAAGCAGATACTGGTGAATGACACATTAAATGAAAGGTGTTGTTAGGCGGCCAAAACACTACAGTCTCCTGAAATCTCAACATAAATTTTTGCTTCCGACCTTCATGATACTTTCAAGTACTGAACAGTACACCAATTAAACTTGGATGCCCAAGTTTCGTTCTCCTAGGTTGAAGCATTCGTTTGCAGTAACAGTTTGAATTTTTAGGTTTCACTCTGTTTTCTACTATATTGACAGATGCGTTCGAACTCTAAATCAAACACGGTTTTGTGCTAGCTTCTTGAAACTTGACAAAATACAGTAGTTCTACGTTCTATCTCTAAGGTTTGTTTCCTCTTGATGTAGCCTAAAGCAGGGACTGGCGAATAACACTTTATTGAAAGGGGTTGCCAAACTTCCAAAACACTAGAGTCTCCTGAAGTCTCAACATATATTTTTTTATCCAATCTCATGATACATTCAAGTAATGATCAGTACACCAATCCCACTTGCATTCTCAAGTTTCGTTCTTTTACGTTGAAGCATTCGTTTGCAGAAATAGTTTGAATTTTTAGGTTTCTCTCTGTTTTTTCCTATATTGACAGATGCAGTTAGAACTCTAAATCAAACACGGTTTGTGGTAGCTTCTTGAAACTTGAAACAATCCATTAGTTCTACGTTATATCTCTAAGGTTTGTTTCCTCTTGATGTAGCCTAAAGCAGGGACTGGTGAATAACACTTATATTGAAAGGGGTTGTCAAACTTCCAAAACACTAGAGTCTCCTGAAATCTCAACATATATTTTTTCATTAATCTTCATGATACTTTCAAGTAATGATCAGTACACCAATCCCACTTGGATGCTCAAGTTTCGTTCTTTTACGTTGAAGCATTCGTTTGCAGCAACAGTGTGAATTTTTAGGTTTCACTCTGTTTTCTCCTATATTGACAGATGCAGTTAGAACTCTAAATTAAACACGGTTTTGTGCTAGCTTCTTGAAACTTGACACAATACAGTAGTTCTACGTTCTATCTCTAAGGTTTGTTCCCTTGTTGTAGCCTAAAGCAGGGACTGGTGAATAACACTGATATTGAAAGGGGTTGCCAAACTTCCAAAAACACTAGAGTCTCCTGAAGTCTCAACATATATTTTTTTATCCAATCTTCATGATACATTCAAGTAATGATCAGTACACCAATCCCACTTGCATTCTCAAGTTTCGTTCTTTTACGTTGAAGCATTCGTTTGCAGAAATAGTTTGAATTTTTAGGTTTCTCTCTGTTTTTTCCTATATTGACAGATGCAGTTAGAACTCTAAATCAAACACGGTTTGTGGTAGCTTCTTGAAACTTGAAACAATACATTAGTTCTACGTTATATCCCTAAGGTTTGTTTCCTCTTGATGTAGCCTAAAGCAGGGACTGGTGAATAACACTTATATTGAAAGGGGTTGCCAAACTTCCAAAACACTAGAGTCTCCCTGAAATCTCCACATATATTTTTTCATCAATCTTCATGATACTTTCAAGTAATGATCACTACACCAATCCCACTTGGATGCTAAAGTTTCGTTCTTTTACGTTGAAGCATTCGTTTGCAGCAACAGTGTGAATTTTTAGGTTTCACTCTGTTTTCTCCTATATTGACAGATGCAGTTAGAACTCTAAATTAAACACGGTTTGTGCTAGCTTCTTCAAACTTGACACAATACAGTAGTTCTACGTTCTATCTCTAAGGTTTGTTTCCTCTTGATGTAGCCTTAAGCAGATGCTGGTGAATGACACATTCAATGAAAGGCGTTGTTAGGCTGCCAAAACACTAGAGTCTCCTGAAATCTCAAAATAAAATTTTGCTTCCGACCTTCATGATTATTTCAAGTAATGTGCAGTACACCAATCAAACTTGGATGCCCAAGTTTCGTTCTCCTAGATTGAAGCATTCGTTTGCAGTAACAGTTTTGAATTTCTAGGTTTCACTCTGTTTTCTACTATATTGACAGATGCCTTCTAACTCTAAATCAAACACGGTTTGTGCTAGCTTCTTGAAACTTGACACAATACATTAGTTCTCCGTTCTATCTCTAAGGTTTGTTTCCTCTTGATGTAGCCTAAAGCAGGGACTGGCGAATATCACTTATAATGAAAGGGCTTGCCAAACTTCCAAAACACTAGAGTCTCCTGAAATCTCAACATATATTTTTTCATCCAATCTTCATGATCCTTTCAAGTAATGATCAGTACACCAATCGCACTTGGATGCTCAAGTTTCGTTCTTTTACGTTGAAGCATTCGTTTGCAGTAACAGTGTGAATTTTTAGGTTTCACTCTATTTTCTCCTATATTGACAGATGCAGTTAGAACTCTATATCAAACACGGTTTGTGCTAGCTTCTTGAAACTTGACACAATACACAAGTTCTACGTTCTATCTCTAAGGTTTGTTTCCTCTTGATGTAGCCTTAAGCAGATACTGGTGAATGACACATTCAATACAAGGCGTTGTTAGTCGGCCAAAACACTAGATTCTCCTGAAATCTCAACATAAATTTTTGCTTCCCGAACTTCATGATACTTTAAAGTAATGAGCAGTACACCAATCAAACTTGGATGCCCAAGTTTCAATCTCCTAGGTTGAAGCATTCGTTTGCAGTAACAGTTTGAATTTTTAGGTTTCACTCTGTTTTCTACTATATGACAGATTTGTTCGAACTCTAAATCAAACACGGTTTGTGCTAGCTTCTTTAAACTTGACACAATACATTAGTTCTACGTTCTATCTCTAAGGTTTGTTTCCTCTTGATGTAGCATAAAGCAGGGACTGGCGAATACACTTATATTGAAAGGGGTTGCCAACTTCCAAAACACTAGAGTCTCCTGAAATCTCAAAATATATTTTTTCATCCAATCTTCATTATACTTTCAAGTAATGATCAGTGCAAAAATTCCACTTGGATGCTCAAGTTTCGTTCTTTTACGTTGAAGCATTCCTTTGCAGTAACCGTTTGAATTTTTAGGTTTCACTCTGTTTTCTCCTATATTGACAGATGCAGTTAGAACTCTAAATAAACCACGGTTTGTGGTAGCTTCTTGAAACTTGACACAATACACTAGTTCAACGTTCTCTCTCTAAGGTTTGTTCCTCTTGATGTAGCCTAAAGCAGGGACTGGCGAATAACACTTACATTGAAAGGGGTTGCCAAACTTCCAAAACACTAGAGTCTCCTGAAATCTCAACATATATTTTTTCATCCAATCTTCATGATACTGTCAAGTAATGATCAGTACACCAATCCCACTTGGATGCTCAACTTTCTTTCTTTTACATTGGAGCATTCATTTGCAGTAACAGTTTAATTTTTAGTTTCACTCTGTTTTCTCCTATACTGACAGATGAAGTTAGAACTCTAAATCAAACACGGTTTGTGCTAGCTTCTTGAAACTTGACACAATACAGTAGTTCTATGTTCAATCTCTAAGGTTTGTTTCCTCTTGATGTAGCCTTAAGCAGATACTGGTGAATGACACATTCAATGAAAGGCGTTGTTAGTCTGCAAAACACTAGAGTCTCCTGAAATCTCAACATAAATTTTTGCTTCCGACATTCATGATACTTTCAAGAAATGAGCAGTACACCAATCATACTTGGATGCCCAAGTTTAGTTCTCCTAGGTTGAAGCATTCGTTTGCAATAACAGTTTGAATTTTAGGTTTCATTCTGTATTCTACTATATTGAAAGATTCGTTTGAACTCTAAATCAAAAAAGGTTTCTGCTAGCTTCTTGAAACTTGACACATACATTAGTTCTATATTCTATCTCAAAGTTTGTTCATCTTGATGTAGCCTAAAGCAGGGACTGGCGAATACACTTATATTGAAAGGGGTTACCAAACTTCCAAAACACTAGAGTCTCCTGAAATCTCAACCTATATTTTTTCATCCAATCTTCATGATACCTTCAAGTAATGATCAGTACACCAATCCCAGTTGGATGCTCAAGTTTCGTTCTTTTACGTTGAAGCATTCGTTTGCAGTAACAGTGTTGAATTTTTAGGTTTCACTCTGTTTTCTCCTATATTGACAGATGCAGTTAGAACTCTAAATCAAACACGGTTGTGCTAGCTTCTTGAAACTTGACACAATACAGTAGTTCTACGTTCTATCTCTAAGGTTTGTTTCCTCTTGATGTAGCCTTAAGCAGGGACTGGCGAAATAACACTTATATTGAAAGGGATGCCAATCTTCCAAAACACTAGAGTCTCCTGAAATCTCAACATATATTTTTTCTTCCAATCTTCATGATACTTTCAAGTAATGATCAGTACACCAATCCCACTTGGATGCTCAAGTTTCGTTCTTTTACATTGGAGCATTCGTTTGCAGTAATAGTTTGAATTTTTAGTTTCACTCTGTTTTCTCCTATATTGACAGATGCAGTTAGAACTCTAAATCAAACACGGTTAGTGCTAGCTTCTTGAAACTTGACACAATACAGTAGTTCTACGTTCTATCTCTAAGATTTGTTTCCTCTTGATGTAGCCTTAAGCAGATGCTGGTGAATGACACATTCAATGAAAGGCGTTGTTAGGCTGCCAAAACACTAGAGTCTCCTGAAATCTCAAAATAAATTTTTGCTTCCGACCTTCATGATTATTTCAAGTAATGTGCAGTACACCAATCAAACTTGGATGCCCAAGTTTCGTTCTCCTAGATTGAAGCATTCGTTTGCAGTAACAGTTTGAATTTCTAGGTTTCAGTCTGTTTTCTACTATATTGACAGATGCCTTCTAACTCTAAATCAAACACGGTTTGTGCTAGCTTCTTGAAACTTGACACAATACATTAGTTCTCCCGTTCTATCTCTAAGGTTTGTTTCCTCTTGTTGTAGCCTAAAGCAGGGACTGGCGAATATCACTTATATTGAAAGGGCTTGCCAAACTTCCAAAACACTAGAGTCTCCTGAAATCTCAACATATATTTTTTCATCCAATCTTCATGATCCGTTCAAGTAATGATCAGTACACCAATCGCACTTGGATGCTCAAGTTTCGTTCTTTTACGTTGAAGCATTCTGTTTGCAGTAACAGTGTGAATTTTTAGGTTTCACTCTATTTTCTCCTATAGTGACAGATGCAGTTAGAACTCTATATCAAAACACGGTTTGTGCTAGCTTCTTGAAACTGACACAATACACAAGTTCTACGTTCTATCTCTAAGGTTTGTTTCCTCTTGATGTAGCCTTAAGCAGATACTGGTGAATGACACATTCAATAAAAGGCGTTGTTTGTCGGCCAAAACACTAGACTCTCCTGAAATCTCAACATAAATTTTTGCTTCCGAACTTCATGATACTTTAAAGTAATGAGCAGTACACCAATCAAACTTGGATGCCCAAGTTTCAATCTCCTAGGTTGAAGCATTCGTTTGCAGTAACAGTTTGAATTTTTAGGTTTCACTCTGTTTTCTACTATATTGACAGATTTGTTCGAACTCTAAATCAAACACGGTTTGTGCTAGCTTCTTTAAACTTGACACAATACATTAGTTCTACGTTCTATCTCTAAGGTTTGTTTCCTCTTGATGTAGCCTAAAGCAGGGACTGGCGAATAACACTTACATTGAAAGGGGTTGCCAAACTTCCAAAACACTAGAGTCTCCTGAAATCTCAACATATATTTTTTCATCCAATCTTCATGATACTTTCAAGTAATGATCAGTACACCAATCCCACTTGGATGCTCAACTTTTCTTCTTTTACATTGGAGCATTCATTTGCAGTAACAGTTTGAATTTTTAGTTTCACTCTGTTTTTTCCTATACTGACAGATGCAGTTAGAACTCTAAATCAAACACGGTTTTGTGCTAGCTTCTTGAAACTTGACACAATACAGTAGTTCTATGTTCTATCTCTAAGGTTTGTTTCCTCTTGATGTAGCCTTAAGCAGATACTGGTGAATGACACATTCAATGAAAGGCGTTGTTAGGCTGCAAAACACTAGAGTCTCCTGAAATCTCAACATAAATTTTTGCTTCCGACATTCATGATACTTTCAAGTAATGAGCAGTACACCAATCATACTTGGATGCCCAAGTTTAGTTCTCCTAGGTTGAAGCATTCGTTTGCAATAACAGTTTGAATTTTAGGTTTCACTCTGTTTTCTACTATATTGAAAGATGCGTTCGAACTCTAAATCAAAAAAGGTTTCTGCTAGCTTCTTGAAACTTGACACAATACATTAGTTCTATATTCTATCTCTAAGGTTTGTTCATCTTGATGTAGCCTAAAGCAGGGACTGGCGAATACACTTATATTGAAAGGGGTTACCAAACTTCCAAAACACTAGAGTCTCCTGAAATCTCAACATATATTTTTTCATCCAATCTTCATGATACTTTCAAGTAATGATCAGTACACCAATCCCAGTTGGATCCTCAAGTTTCGTTCTTTTACGTTGAAGCATTCGTTTGCAGTATCAGTTTGAATTTTTAGGTTTCACTCTGTTTTCTCCGATATTGACAGATGCAGTTCAAACTCTAAATCAAACACGGTTTGTGGTAGCTTCTTGAAACTTGACACAATACACTAATTCTACGTTCTATCTCTAAGGTTTGTTTCCTCTTGATGTAGCCTAAAGCAGGGACTGGCGAAAAACACTTACATTGAAAGGGGTTGCCAAACTTCCAAAACACTAGAGACTCCTGAAATCTCAACATGTATTTTTTCATCCAATCTTCATGATACTTTCAAGTAATGATCAGTACACCCATCCCACTTGGATGCTCAAGTTTCGTTCTTTTACGTTGAAGCATTCGTTTGCAGCAACAGTGTGAATTTTTAGGTTTCACTCTGTTTTCTCCTATATTGAGATACAGTTATGACTCTAAATCAAAAACAGTTTGTGCTAGCTTCTTGAAACTTGACACAATACATTAGTTCTACGTTCTATCTCTAAGGTTTGTTTCCTCTTGATGTAGCCTTAAGCAGACACTGGTGAGTGACACATTCAATGAAAGGCGTTGTTAGGCTGCCAAAACCCTAGAGTCTCCTGAAATCTCAACATAAATTTTTGCTTCCGACCTTCATGATACTTTCAAGTAATGAGCAGTACACCAATCAAACTTGGATGCCCAAGTTTCGTTCTCCTAGGTTGAAGCATTCGTTTGCAGTAGCAGTTTGAATTTTTAGGTTTCACTCTGTTTTCTACTATATTGACAGATGCGTTCGAACTCTAAATCAAACTCTGTTTGTGCTAGCTTCTTGAAACTTGACACAATACATTAGTTCTACGTTCTATCTCTAAGGTTTGTTTCCTCTTGATGTAGCCTAAAGCAGGGACTGGTGAATAACACTTAAATTGAAAGGGGTTGCCAAACTTCCAAAACACTAGAGTCTCCTGAAATCTCAACAGATATTTTTTCATCAAATCTTCATGATACTTCCAAGTAATGATCAGTACACCAATCCCACTTGCATTCTCAAGTTTCGTTCTTTTACGTTGAAGCATTCGTTTGCAGTAACAGTTTGAATTTTTAGGTTTCACTCTGTTTTCTCCTATATTGACAGATGCAGTTAGAACTCTATATCAAACACGGTTTGTGGTAGCTTCTTGAAACTTGAAACAATACATTAGTTCTACGTTCCATCTCTAAGGTTTGTTTCCTCTTGATGTAGCATAAAGCAGGGACTGGCGAATAACACTTTTATTGAAAGGGGTTGCCAAACTTCCAAAACACTAGAGTCTCCTGAAATCTCAACATATATTTTTTCATCCAATCTTCATGATACTTTCAAGTAATGATCAGTACACCAATCCCACTTGGATGCTCAAGTTTCGTTCTTTTACGTTGAAGCATTCGTTTGCAGTAACAGTGTGAATTTTTAGGTTTCACTCTGTTTTCCCCTATATTGACAGATGCAGTTAGAACTCTAAATCAAACACGGTTTGTGCTAGCTTCTTGAAACTTGACACAATACAGTAGTTCTACGTTCTATCTCTAAGGTTTGTTTTCTCTTGATGTAGCCTTAAGCAGGTACTGGTGAATGACACATTCAATGAAAGGCATTGTTAGGCTGCCAAAACACTAGAGTGTCCTGAAATCTCAACATAAATTTTTGCTTCCGACCTTCATGATTCTTTCAAGTAATGAGCAGTACACCAATCAAACTTGGATGCCCAAGATTTGTTCTCCTAGGTTGAAGCATTCGTTTGCAGTAACAGTTTGAATTTTTATTTTTCACCCTGTTGTCTACTATATTGACAGATGCGTTCTAACTATAAATCAAACATGGTTTGTGCTAGCTTCTTGAAACTTGACACAATACATTAGTTCTATGTTCTATCTCTAAGGTTTGTTTCATCTTGATGTAGCCTAAAGCAAGGACTGGCGAATAACACTTATATTGAAAGGGGTTGCCAAACTTCCAAAACACTAGAGTGTCCTGAAATCTCAACATATATTTTTTCATCCAATCTTCATGATACTTTCAAGTAATGATCAGTACACCAATCCCAGTTGGATGCTCAAGTTTCGTTCTTTTACGTTGAAGCATTCGTTTGCAGTAACAGTTTGAATTTTTAGGTTTCACTCTGTTTTCTCCTATATTGACAGATGCGGTTAGAACTCTAAATCAAACACGGTTTGTGCTAGCTTCTTGAAACTTGACACAATAATGTAGTTCCACGTTCTATCCCTAAGGTTTGTTTCCTCTTGATGTAGCCTTAAGCATATACTGGTGAATGACACATTCAATGAAAGGCGTTGTTAGGCTGCCAAAATACTAGAGTCTCCTGAAATCTCAACATAAATTTTTGCTTCCGACCTTCATGATACTTTCAAGTAATGAGAAGTACACCAATCAAACTTGGATGCCCAAGTTTCATTCTCCTGGGTTGAAGCATTCGGTTGCAGTAACAGTTTGAATTTTTAGGTTTCACTCTGTTTTCTCCTATATTGACAGATGCAGTTCGAACTCTATATCAAACACGGTTTGTGCTAGCTTCTTGAAACTTGACACAATACATTAGTTCTACGTTCTATCTCTATGGTTTGTTTCCTCTTGAAGTAGCCTAAAGCAGGGACTGGCGAATAACACTTATATTGAAAGGGGTTGCCAAACTTCCAAAACACAAGAGTCTCCTGAAATCTCAACATATATTTTTTCATCCAATCTTCATGATACTTTCAAGTAATGATCACTACACCAATCCCACTTGGATGCTCAAGTTTCGTTCTTTTAAGTTGAAGCTTTCGTTTGCAGTAACAGTGTGAATTTTTATGTTTCACTCTGTTTTCTCCTATATTGACAGGTGCAGTTAGAACTCTAACTCAAACACGGTTTGTGCTAGCTTCTTGAAACTTGACACAATAATGTAGTTCTACGTTCTATCTCTAAGGTTTGTTTCCTCTTGATGTAGCCTTAAGCAGATACTGGTGAATGACACATTCAATGAAAGGCGTTGTTAGGCTGCCAAAACACTAGAGTCTCTTTGAAATCTCAACATATATTTTTTCATCCAATCTTCATGATACTTTCAAGTAATGATCAGTACACGAATCCCACTTGGATGCTCAAGTTTCGTTCTTTAAGTTGAAGCATTCGTTTGCAGTAACAGTTTGAATTTTTAGGTTTCACTCTGTTTTCTACTATATTGACAGATGCCGTTCGAACTCTAAATCAAACACGATTTGTGCTAGCTTCATGAAACTTGACACAATACATTAGTTCTACGTTCTATCTCTAAGGTTTGTTTCCTCTTGATGTAGCCTAAAGCAGGGACTGGTGAATAACAATTATATTGAAAGGGGTTGCCAAACTTCCAAAACACTAGAGTCTCCTGAAATCTCAACATATATTTTTTCATCCAATCTTCATGATACTTCCAAGTAATGATCAGTACACCAATCCCCCTTGGATGCTCAAGTTTTGTTCTTTTACCCTGAAGCATTCGTTTGAAGTAACAGTGTGAATTTTTAGGTTTCACTCTGTTTTCTCCTATATTGACAGATGCGTTCGAACTCTAAATCAAACACGGTTTGTGCTAGCTTCTTGAAACTTGACACAATACAGTAGTTCTACGTTCTATCTCTAAGGTTTGTTTCCTCCTGATGTAGCCTTAAGCAGATACTGGTGAATGACACATTCAATGAAAGGCGTTGTTAGGCGGCCAAAACACTAGGGTCTCCTGAAATCTCCACATAAATTTTTGCTTCTGACCTTCATGATACTTTCAAGTAATGAGCAGTACACCAATCAAACGTGGATGCCCAAGTTTCGTTCTCCTAGGTTGAAGCTTTCGTTTGCAGTTACAGTTTGAATTTTTAGATATCACTCTGTTTTCTCCTATATTGACAGATGCAGTTCCAACTCTATATCAAACACGGTTTGTGCTAGCTTCTTGAAACTTGACACAATACTTTAGTTCTACGTTATATCTCTAAGGTTTGTTTCCTCTTGATGTAGCATAAAGCAGGGACTGGTGAATAACACTTATATTGAAAGGGGTTGCCAAACTTCCAAAACACTAGAATCTCCTGAATTCTCAACATATATTTTGTCATCCAATCTTCATGATACTTTCAAGTAATGATCAGTACACCAATCCCACTTGGATGCTCAAGTTTCGTTCTTTTACGTTGGAGCATTCGTTTGCAGTAACAGTTTGAATTTTTAGGTTTCACTCTGTTTTCTCCTATATTGACAGATGCAGTTAGAACTCTAAATCAAACACGGTTTGTGCTAGCTTCTTGAAACTTGACACAATACAGTAGTTCTACGTTCTATCTCTAAGGTTTGTTTTCTCTTGATGTAGCCTTAAGCAGGTACTGGTGAATGACACATTCAATGAAAGGCATTGTTAGGCTGCCAAAACACTAGAGTGTCCTGAAATCTCAACATAAATTTTTGCTTCCGACCTTCATGATTCTTTCAAGTAATGAGCAGTACACCAATCAAACTTGGATGCCCAAGTTTCGTTCTCCTAAAGTGAAGCATTCGTTTGCAGTAACAGTTTGAATTTTTAGGTTTCACTCTGTTTTCTACTATATTGACAGATGCGTTCGAACTCTAAATCAAACACAGTTTGTGCTAGTTTCTTGAAACTTGACACAATACATTAGTTCTACGTTCTATCTCTAAGGTTTGTTTCCTCTTGATATAGCCTAAAGCAGGGACTGGCGAATAACACTTATATTGAAAGGGGTTCCCAAACTTCCAAAACACTAGAGTCTCCTGAAATCTCAACATATATTTTTTCATCCAATCTTCATGATACTTTCAAGTAATGAGCAGTACACCAATCAAACTTGGATGCCCAAGTTTCGTTCTCCTAGGTTGAAGCATTCGTTTGCAGTAACAGTTTGAATTTTTAGGTTTCACTCTGTTTTCTCCTATATTGACAGAAACCGTTCGAACTCTAAATCAATCACGGTTTCTGCTAGCTTCTTGAAACTTGACACAATACATTAGTTCTACGTTCTATCTCTAAGGTTTGGTTCCTCTTGATGTCGCCTTAAGCAGATACTGGTGAATGACACATTCAGTGAAAGGCGTTGTTAGGCTGCAAAACACTAGAGTCTCCTGAAATCTCAACATAAATTTTTGCTTCCGACCTTCATGGTACTTTCAAGTAATGAGCAGTACACCAATCAAACTTGGATGCCCAAGTTTCGTTCTCCTAGGTTGAAGCATTCCTTTGCAGTAACAGTTTGAATTTTTAGGTTTCACTCTGTTTTCTCCTATATTGACAAGTGCAGTTCGAACTCTATATCAAACACGGTTTGTGCTAGCTTCTTGAAACTTGACACAATACATTAGTTCTACGTTCTATCTCTAAGGTTTGTTTCCTCTTGATGTAGCCTAAAGCAGGGAATGGCGAACAACACTTATATTGAAAGGGGTTGCCAAACTTTCAAAACACTAGAGTCTCCTGAAATCTCAACATATATTTTTTCATCCAATCTTCATGATACTTTCAAGTAATTATCAGTAAACCAATCCCACTTGGATGTTCAAGTTTCGTTTTTTTACGTTGAAGCATTCTTTTGCAGTAACAGTTTGAATTTTTAGGTTTCACTCTGTTTTCTCCTATATTGACAGATGCAGTTAGAACTCTACATCAAACAAGGTTTGTGGTAGCTTCTTTAAACTTGAAACAATACAGTAGTTCTACGTTCTATCTCTAAGGTTTGTTTTCTCTTGATGTAGCCTTAAGCAGATACTGGTGAATGACACATTCAATGAAAGGCGTTGTTAGGCGGCCAAAACACTAGAGTCTCCTGAAATCTCAACATAAATTTTTGCTTCCGACCTTCATGATACTTTCAAGTAATGAGCAGTACACCAATCAAACTTGGATGCCCAAGTTTCGTTCTCCTAGGTTGAAGCATTCGTTTGCAGTAACAGTTTGAATTTTTAGGTTTCACTCTGTTTTCTACTGTATTGACAGATGCGTTCTAACTCTAAATCAAACACGGTTTGTGCTAGCTTCTTGAAACTTGACACAATACCTTAGTTCTCCGTTCTATCTCTAAGGTTTGTTTCCTGTTGATGTAGCCTAAAGCAGGGCCTGGTGAATAACACTTATATTGAAAGGGGTTGCCAAACTTCCAAAACACTAGAGTCTCCTGAAATCTCAACATATATTTTTTCATCCAATCTTCATGATACTTTCAAGTAATGATCAGTACACCAATCCCACTTGGATGCTCAAGTGTCGTTCTTTTACGTTGAAGCATTCGTTTGCAGTAACAGTGGAATTTTTAGGTTTCACTCTGTTTTCTCCTATATTGACAGATGCAGTTAGAACTCTAAATCAAACACGGTTTGTGCTAGCTTCTTGAAACTTGACACAATACACTAGTTCTACGTTCTATCTCTAAGGTTTGTTTCCTCTTGATGTAGCCTTAAGCAGATGCTGGTGAATGACACATTCAATGAAAGGCGTTGTTAGGCGGCCAAAACACTAGACTCTCCAGAAATCTCAACATAAATTTTTGCTTCCGACCTTCATGATACTTTAAAGTAATGAGCAGTACACCAATCAAACTTGGATGCCCAAGTTTCGTTCTCCTAGGGTGAAGCATTCGTTTGCAGTAACAGTTTGAATTTTTAGGTTTCACTCTGTTTTCTACTATATTGACAGATGTTTTCCAACTCTAAATCAAACACGGTTTGTGCTAGCTTCTTGAAACTTGACACAATACATTAGTTCTACGTTCTATCTCTAAGGTTTGTTTCCTCTTGATATAGCCTAAAGCAGGGACTGGCGAATAACACTTATATTGAAAGGGGTTGCCAAACTTCCAAAACACTAGAGTCTCCTGAAATCTCAACATATATTTTTTCATCCAATCTTCATGATACTTTCAAGTAATGAGCAGTACACCAATCAAACTTGGATGCCCAAGTTTCGTTCTCCTATGTTGAAGCATTCGTTTGCAGTAACAGTTTGAATTTTTAGGTTTCACTCTGTTTTCTCCTATACTGACAGAATCCGTTCGAACTCTAAATCAAACACGGTTTCTGCTAGCTTCTTGAAAGTTGACACAATACATTGGTTCTACGTTCTATCTCTAAGGTTTGTTTCCTCTTGATGTAGCCTTAAGCAGATACTGGTGAATGACACATTCAGTGAAAGGCGTTGTTAGGCTGCAAACACTAGAGTCTCCTGAAATCTCAACATAAATTTTTGCTTCCGACCTTCATGATACTTTCAAGTAATGAGCAGTACACCAATCAAACTTGGATGCCCAAGTTTCGTTCTCCTAGGTTGAAGCATTCCTTTGCAGTAACAGTTTGAATTTTTAGGTATCACTCTGTTTTCTCCTATATTGACAAGTGCAGTTAGAACTCTAAATCAAACACGGTTTGTGCTAGCTTCTTGAAACTTGACACAATAGAGTAGTTCTACGTTCTATCTCTAAGGTTTGTTTCCTCTTGATGTAGCCTAAAGCAGGGAATGGCGAATAACCTTATATTGAAAGGGGTTGCCAAACATCCAAAACGCTAGAGTCTCCTGAAATCTCAACATATATTTTTGCTTCCGACCTTCATGATCCTTTCAAGTAATGATCAGTACACCAATCCCACTTGGATGCTCAAGTTTTGTTCTTTTATGTTGAAGCATTCGTTTGCAGTAACAGTGTGAAATTTTAGGTTTCACTGTGTTTTCTCCTATATTGACAGATGCAGTTAGAACTCTAAATCAACCACGGTTTGTGGTAGCTTCTTGAAACTTGACACAATACACTAGTTCTAAGTTCTATCTCTAAGTGTTGTTTCCTCTTGTTGTAGCCTAAAGCAGGGACTGGCGAATAACACTTACATTGAAAGGGGTTGCCAAACTTCCAAAACACTAGAGTCTCCTGAAATCTCAACATATATTTTTTCATCCAATCTTCATGATACTTTCAAGTAATGATCAGTACACCAATCCCACTTGGATGCTCAAGTTTCGTTCTTTTACATTGGAGCATTCGTTTGCAGTAACAGTTTGAATTTTTAGGTTTCACTCTGTTTTCTCCTATATTGACAGATGCAGTTAGAACTTTATATCAAACACGGTTTGTGCTAGCTACTTGAAACTTGACACAATACAATAGTTCTACGTTCTATCTCTAAGACTTGTTTCCTCTTGATGTAGCCTTAAGCAGATACTGGTGAATGACACATTCAATGAAAGGCGTTGTTAGGCTGCCAAAACACTAGAGTCTCCTGAAATCTCAACACAATTTTTGCTTCCGACCTTCATGATACTTTCAAGTAATGAGCAGTACACCAATCAAACTTGGATGCCCAAGTTTCGTTCTCCTAGGTTGAAGCATTCGTTTGCAATAACAGTTTGATTTTTAGGTTTCACTCTGTTTTCTACTATATTGAAAGATGCGTTCGAACTCTAAATCAAACAAGGTTTCTGCTAGCTTCTTGAAACTTGACACAATACATTAGTTCTATGTTCTATCACTAAGGTTTGTTTCATCTTGATGTAGCCTAAAGCAGGGACTGGCGAATAACACTTATATTGAAAGGGGTTGCCAAACTTCCAAAACACTAGAGTGTTCTCAAATCTCAACCTATATTTTTCATCCAATCTTCATGATACTTTCAAGTAATGATCAGTACACCAATCCCAGTTGGATGCTCAAGTTTCGTTCTTTTACTTTGAAGCATTCGTTTGCAGTAACAGTTTGAATTTTTAGGTTTCACTCTGTTTTCTCCGATATTGACAGATGCAATTCAAACTCTAAATCAAACACGGTTTGTGCTAGCTTCTTGAAACTTGACACAATACGTTAGTTCTACGTTCTATCTCTAAGGTTTGTTTCCTCTTGATGTAGCCTAAAGCAGGGACTGGTGAATAACACTTATATTGAAAGGGGTTGCCAAACTTCCCAAACACTAGAGTATCCTGAAATCTCAACATATATTTTTTCATCCAATCTTCATGATACTTTCAAGTAAAGATCAGTACACCAATCCCACTTGGATGCTCAAGTTTCGTTCTTTTACGTTGAAGCTTTCGTTTCCAGTAAGAGTTTGAATTTTTAGGTTTCACTCTGTTTTCTCCTATATTGACAGATGCAGTTAGAACTCTAAATCAACCACGGTTTGTGGTAGCTTCTTGAAACTTGACACAATACACTAGTTCTACGTTCTATCTCTAAGGTTTGTTTCCTCTTGATATAGCCTAAAGTAGGGACTGGCGAATAACACTTATATTGAAAGGGGTTGATAAACTTCCAAAACACTAGAGTCTCCTGAAATCTCAACATATATTTTTTCATCCAATCTTCATGATACTTTCAAGTAATGAGCAGTACACCAATCAAACTTGGATGCCCAAGTTTCGTTCTCCTATGTTGAAGCATTCGTTTGCAGTAACAGTTTGAATTTTTAGGTTTCACTCTGTTTTCTCCTATACTGACAGAATCCGTTCGAACTCTAAATCAAACACGGTTTCTGCTAGCTTCTTGAAAGTTGACACAATACATTGGTTCTACGTTCTATCTCTAAGGTTTGTTTCCTCTTGATGTAGCCTTAAGCAGATACTGGTGAATGACACATTCAGTGAAAGGCGTTGTTAGGCTGCAAACACTAGAGTCTCCTGAAATCTCAACATAAATTTTTGCTTCCGACCTTCATGATACTTTCAAGTAATGAGCAGTACACCAATCAAACTTGGATGCCCAAGTTTCGTTCTCCTAGGTTGAAGCATTCCTTTGCAGTAACAGTTTGAATTTTTAGGTATCACTCTGTTTTCTCCTATATTGACAAGTGCAGTTAGAACTCTAAATCAAACACGGTTTGTGCTAGCTTCTTGAAACTTGACACAATACATTAGTTCTATGTTCTATCTCTCAGTTTTCTTTCCTCTTGATGTAGCCTAAAGCAGGGACTGGCGAATAACACTTATATTGAAAGGGGTTGCCAAACTTCCCAAACACTAGTGTCTCCTGAAATCTCAACATATATTTTTTCTTCCGACCTTCATGATACTTTCAAGTAATGATCAGTACACCAATCAAACTTGGATGCCCATGTTTCGTTCTCCTAGGTTGAAGCATTCGTTTGCTGTGACAGTTTGAATTTTATTTTTCACTCTGTTTTCTCTTATATTGACAAGTGCAGTTTGAACTCTATAACAAACACGGTTTGTGCTAGCTTCTTGAAACTTGACACAATACATTAGTTCTATGTTCTATCTCTAAAGTTTGTTTCCTCTTGATGTAGCCTAAAGCAGGGACTGGCGAATAACACTTATATTGAAAGGGGTTGCCAAACTTCCAAAACACTAGAGTCTCCTGAAATCTCAACATGTATTTTTTCATCCAATCTTCATGATACTTTCAAGTAATGATCAGTACACCAATCCCACTTTGATGCTCATGTTTCGTTCTTTTACGTTGAAGCATTCGTTTGCAGTAACAGTGTGAATTATTAGGTTTCACTCTGTTTTCTCCTACATTGACAGATGCAGTTAGAACTCTAAATCAAACACGGTTTGTGCTAGCTTCTTGATACTTGACACAATACACTAGTTCTACGTTCTATCTCTAAGGTTTGTTTCCTCTTGATGTAGCCTAAAGCAGGGACTGGTGAATAACACTTATATTGAAAGGGGTTGCGAAACTTCCAAAACACTAGAGTCTCCTGAAATCTCAACATATATTTTTTCATCCAATCTTCATGATACTTTCACGTAATGATCAGTACACCAGTCCCACTTGGATGCTCAAGTTTCGTTCTTTTTCGTTGAAGCATTCGTTTTCAGTAACAGTGTGAATTTTTAGGTTTCACTGTGTTTTCTCCTATATTGACAGATGCAGTTAGAACTCTAAATCAAACACGGTTTGTGCTAGCTTCTTGAAACTTGACACAATACAGTAGTTCTACATTGTATCTCTAAGGTTTGTTTCCTCTTGATGTAGACTTAAGAAGATACTGGTGAATGACACATTCAATGAAAGGCGTTGTTAGGCTGCCAAAACACTAGAGTCTCCTGAAATCTAAACATAAATTTTTGCTTTCGACATTCATGATACTTTCAAGTAATGAGCAGTACACCAATCAAACTTGGATGCCCAAGTTTCGTTCTCCTAGGTTGAAGCATTTGTTTGTAGAAACAGTTTGAATTTTTAGGTTTCACTCTGTTTTCTACTATATTGACAGATACGTTCGAACTCTAAATCAAACACGGTTTGTGCTAGCTTCTTGAAACTTGACACAATACATTAGTTCTATGTTCTATCTCTAAGGTTTGTTTCCTCTTGATGTAGCTTAAGGCAGGGACTGGCAAATAACACTTATATTGAAAGGGGTTGCCAAACTTCGAAAACACTAGAGTCTCCTGAAATCTCAACATATATTTTTTCATCCAATCTTCATGATACATTCAAGTAATGATCAGTACACCAATTCCACTTGGATGCTCTAGTTTCATTCTTTTAAGTTGAAGCATTCGTTTGCAGTAACAGTTTGAATTTTTAGGTTTCACTCTGTTTTCTCCTATATTGACAGATGCAGTTCAAACTCTAAATCAAACACGGTTTGTGCTAGCTTCTTGAAACTTGACACAATACATTAGTTCTAGGTTCTCTCTCTAAGGTTTGTTTTCTCTTGATGTAGCCTAAAGCAGGGACTGATGAATAACACCTATATTGAAAGGGGTTGCCAAACTTCCAAAACACTAGAGTCTCCTGAAATCTCAACATATATATTTTCATCCAATCTTCATGATACTTTCAAGTAATGATCAGTACACCAATCCCACTTGGTGCTCAAGTTTCATTCTTTTACATTGAAGCATTCGTTTGCAGTAACCGTTTGAATTTTTAGGTTTCACTCTGTTTTCTCTTATATTGACAGATGCAGTTAAAATTCTAAATCAAACACGGTTTGTGGTAGCTTCTTGAAACTTGACACAAAACACTAGTTCTACGTTCTATCTCTAAGGTTTGTTTCCTCTTGATGTAGCCTAAAGCAGGGACTGGCGAATAACACTTATATTGAAAGGGGTTGCCAAACTTCCAAAACACTAGAGTCTCCTGAAATCTCAACATATATTTTTTCATCCAATCTTCATGATACTTTCAAGTAATGATCAGTACACCAATCCCACTTGGATGCTCAAGTTTCGTTCTTTTACATTGGAGCATTCGTTTGCAGTAACAGTTTGAATTTTTAGGTTTCACTCTGTTTTCTCCTATCTTGACAGATGCAGTTCGAACTCTAAATCAAACACGGTTTGTGGTAGCTTCTTGAAACTTGACACAATACACTAGTTCTAAGTTCTATCTCTAAGTGTTGTTTCCTCTTGTTGTAGCCTAAAGCAGGGACTGGCGAATAACACTTACATTGAAAGGGGTTGCCAAACTTCCAAAACACTAGAGTCTCCTGAAATCTCAACATATATTTTTTCATCCAATCTTCATGATACTTTCAAGTAATGATCAGTACACCAATCCCACTTGGATGCTCAAGTTTCGTTCTTTTACATTGGAGCATTCGTTTGTAGTAACAGTTTGAATTTTTAGATTTCACTCTGTTTTCTCCTATATTGACAGATGCATTCGAACTCTAAATCAAACACGGTTTGTGCTAGCTTCTTGAAACTTGACACAATACATTAGTTCTACGTTCTATCTCTAAGGTTTGTTTCCTCTTGATGTAGCCTAAAGCAGGGACTGGCGAAATAACACTCATATTGAAGGGGTTGCCAAACTTCCAAAACACTAGAGTCTCCTGAAATCTCAACATATATTTCTTCATCCAATCTTCATGATACTTTCAAGTAATGAACAGTACACCAATCCCACTTGGATGCTCAAGTTTCGTTCTTTTACGTTGAAGAGTTCGTTTGCAGTAACAGTTTGAATTTTTAGGTTTCACTGTGTTTTCTCCTATATTGACAGATGCAGTTAGAACTCTAAATCAAACACGGTTTGTGCTAGCTTCTTGAAACTTGACACAATACAGTAGTTCTACATTCTATCTCTAAGGTTTGTTTCCTCTTGATGTAGACTTAAGAAGATACTGGTGAATGACACATTCAATGAAAGGCGTTGTTAGGCTGCCAAAACACTAGAGTCTCCTTAAATCTAAACATAAATTTTTGCTTTCGACATTCATGATACTTTCAAGTAATGAGCAGTACACCAATCAAACTTGGATGCCCAAGTTTCGTTCTCCTAGGTTGAAGCATTCGTTTGCAGTAACAGTTTGAATTTTTTCCCTCTGTTTTCTCCTATATTGACAGATGCAGTTAGAACTCTAAATCAAACACGGTTTGTGCTAGCTTCTTGAAACTTGACACAATACAGTAGTTCTACGTTCTATCTCTAAGGTTTGTTTCCTCTTGATGTAGCCTTAAGCAGATACTGGTGAATGACACATTAAATGGAAGGCGCTGTTAGGCGTCCAAACACTAGAGTCTCCTGAAATCTCAACATATATTTTTTCATCCAATCTTCATGATGCTTTCAAGTAATGATCAGTACACCAATCCCACTTGGATGCTCAAGTTTCGTTCTTTTACGTTGAAGCATTCGTTTGCAGTAACAGTTTGAATTTTTAGGTTTCACTCTGTTTTCTCCTATATTGACAGATGCAGTTAGAACTCTAAGTCAAACACGGTTTGTGCTAGCTTCTTGAAACTTGACACAATACAGTAGTTCTAGGTTCTATCTCTAAGGTTTGCTTCCTCTTGATGTAGCCTTAAGCAGATACTGGTGAATGACACATTCAATGGAAGGCGTTGTTAGGCGTCCAAAACACTAGAGTCTCCTGAAATCTCAACATAAATTTTTGCTTCCGACCTTCATGATACTTTCAAGTAATGAGCAGTACAACAATCAAACTTGGATGCCCAAGTTTCGTTCTCCTAGGTTGAAGCATTCGTTTGCAGTAACAGTTTGAATTTTTAGCTTTCACTCTGTTTTCTACTATATTGACAGATGCGTTCGAACTCTAAATCAAACACGGTTTGTGCTAGCTTCTTGAAACTTGACACAATACATTAGTTCTACGTTCTATCTCTAAGGTTTGTTTCCTCTTGATGTAGTCTAAAGGAGGGACTGGCGAATAACACTCATATTGAAGGGGTTGCCAAACTTCCAAAACACTAGAGTCTCCTGAAATCTCAACATATATTTTTTCATCCAATCTTCATGATACTTTCAAGTAATGATCAGTACCCCAATCCCACTTGGATGCTCAAGTTTCGTTCTTTTACGTTGAAGCATTCGTTTGCAGTAACACTTTGAATTTTTAGGTTTCACTCTGTTTTCTCCTATATTGACAGATGCAGTTAGAACTCTAAATCAAACACGGTTTGTGCTAGCTTCTTGAAACTTGACACAATAGAGTAGTTCTACGTTCTATCTCTAAGGTTTGTTTCCTCTTGATGTAGCCTTAAACTGGTACTGGTGAATGACACATTCAATGGAAGGCGTTGTTAGGCGTCCAAAACACTAGAGTCTCCTGAAATCTCAACATAAATTTTTGCTTCCGACCTTCATGATACTTTCAAGTAATGAGCAGTACACCAATCAAACTTGGATGCCCAAGTTTCGTTCTCCTAGGTTGAAGCATTCGTTTGCAGTAACAGTTTGAATTTTTAGGTTTCACTCTGTTTTCTCCTATATTGACAGATGCATTCGAACTCTAAATCAAACACGGTTTGTGCTAGCTTCTTGAAACTTGACACAATATATTAGTTCTACGTTCTATCTCTAAGGTTTGTTTCCTCTTGATGTAGCCTAAAGCAGGGACTGGCGAATAACACTCATATTGAAGGGGTTGCCAAACTTCCAAAACACTAGAGTCTCCTGAAATCTCAACATATATTTTTTCATCCAATCTTCATGATACTTTCAAGTAATGATCAGTACACCAATCCCACTTGGATGCTCAAGTTTCGTTCTTTTACATTGAAGCATTCGTTTGCAGGAACAGTTTGAATTTTTAGGTTTCACTCTGTTTTCTCCTATATTGACAGATGCAGTTAGAACTCTAAATCAAACACGGTTTGTGCTAGCTTCTTGAATCTTAACACAATAGAGTAGTTCTACGTTCTATCTCTAAAGTTTGTTTCCTCTTGATGTAGCCTTAAGCAGATACTGGTGAATGACACATTCAATGAAAGGCGTTGTTAGGCTGCCAAATCACTAGAGTCTCCTGAAATCTCAACATAAATTTTTGCTTCCGACCTTCATGATACTTTCAAGTAATGAGCAGTACACCAATCAAACTTGGATGCCCAAGTTTCGTTCTCCTAGGTTGAAGCATTCGTTTGCAGTAACAGTTTGAATTTTTAGGTTTCACTCTGTTTTCTCCTATATTGACAGATGCATTCGAACTCTAAATCAAACACGGTTTCTGCTAGCTTCTTGAAACTTGACCCAATACATTAGTTCTACGTTCTATCTCTAAGGTTTGTTTCCTCTTGATGTAGCCTAAAGCAGGGACTGGCGAATAACACTCATATTGAAGGGGTTGCCAAACTTCCAAAACACTAGAGTCTCCTGAAATCTCAACATATATTTTTTCATCCAATCTTCATGATACTTTCAAGTAATGATCAGTACACCAATCCCATTTGGATGCTCACGTTTCGTTCTTTTATGTTGAAGCATTCGTTTGCAGTAACAGTGTGAATTTTTAGGTTTCACTCTGTTTTCTCCTATATTGACAGATGCAGTTAGAACTCTAAATCAAACACGGTTTGTGCTAGCTTCTTGAAACTTGACACAATACAGTAGTTCTACGTTCTATCTCTAAGGTTTGTTTCCTCTTGATGTAGCCTTAAGCAGATACTGGTGAATGACACATTAAATGGAAGGCGTTGTTAGGCGTCCAAAACACTAGAGTCTCCTGAAATCTCAACATATATTTTTTCATCCAATCTTCATGATACTTTCAAGTAATGATCAGTACACCAATCCCACTTGGATGCTCAAGTTTCGTTCTTTTACGTTGAAGCATTCGTTTGCAGTAACAGTTTGAATTTTTAGGTTTCACTCTGTTTTCTCCTATATTGACAGATGCAGTTAGAACTCTAAGTCAAACACGGTTTGTGCTAGCTTCATGAAACTTGACACAATACAGTAGTTCTAGGTTCTATCTCTAAGGTTTGCTTCCTCTTGATGTAGCCTTAAGCAGATACTGGTGAATGACACATTCAATGGAAGGCGTTGTTAGGCGTCCAAAACCCTAGAGTCTCCTGAAATCTCAACATAAATTTTTGCTTCCGACCTTCATGATACTTTCAAGTAATGAGCAGTACAACAATCAAACTTGGATGCCCAAGTTTCGTTCTCCTAGGTTGAAGCATTCGTTTGCAGTAACAGTTTGAATTTTTAGCTTTCACTCTGTTTTCTACTATATTGACAGATGCGTTCGAACTCTAAATCAAACACGGTTTGTGCTAGCTTCTTGAAACTTGACACAATACATTAGTTCTACATTCTATCTCTAAGGTTTGTTTCCTCTTGATGTAGCCTAAAGCAGGGACTGGCGAATAACACTCATATTGAAGGGGTTGCCAAACTTCCAAAACACTAGAGTCTCCTGAAATCTCAACATATATTTTTTCATCCAATCTTCATGATACTTTCAAGTAATGATCAGTACACAAATCCCACTTGGATGCTCAAGTTTCATTCTTTTACATTGAAGCATTTGTTTGCAGTAACAGTTTGAATTTTTAGGTTTCACTCTGTTTTCTCCTATATTGACAGATGCAGTTAGAACTCTAAATCAAACACGGTTTGTGCTAGCTTCTTGAATCTTAACACAATACAGTAGTTCTACGTTCTATCTCTAAAATTTGTTTCCTCTTGATGTAGCCTTAAGCAGATACTGGTGAATGAAACATTCAATGAAAGGCGTTGTTAGGCTGCCAAATCACTAGAGTCTCCTGAAATCTCAACATAAATTTTTGCTTCCGACCTTCATGATACTTTCAAGTAATGAGCAGTACACCAATCAAACTTGGATGCCCAAGTTTCGTTCTCCTAGGTTGAAACATTCGTTTGGAGTAATTGTTTGAATTTTTAGGTTTCACTCTGTTTTCTCCTATATTGACAGATGCAGTTCGAACTATATCAAACACGGTTTGTGCTAGCTTTTGAAACTTGACACAATACATTAGTTCTACGTTCTATCTCTAAGGTTTGTTTCCTCTTGATGTAGCCTAAAGCAGGGACTGGCGAATAACACTTATAATGAAAGGAGTTGCCAAACTTCCAAAACACTAGAGTCTCCTGAAATCTCAACATATATTTCTTCATCCAATCTTCATGATACTTTCAAGTAATGAACAGTACACCAATCCCACTTGGATGCTCACGTTTCGTTCTTTTACGTTGAAGCATTCGTTTGCCGTAACAGTTTGAATTTTTAGGTTTCACTCTGTTTTCTCCTATATTGACAGATGCAGTTAGAACTCTAAATCAAACACGGTTTGTGCTAGCTTCTTGAAACTTGACACAATACAGTAGTTCTACGTTCTATCTCTAAGGTTTGTTTCCTCTTGATGTAGCCTTAAGCAGATACTGGTGAATGACACATTAAATGGAAGGCCTTGTTAGGCGTCCAAAACACTAGAGTCTCCTGAAATCTCAACATATATTTTTTCATCCAATCTTCATGATACTTTCAAGTAATGATCAGTACACCAATCCCACTTGGATGCTCAAGTTTCGTTCTTTTACGTTGAAGCATTCGTTTGCAGTAACAGTTTGAATTTTTAGGTTTCACTCTGTTTTCTCCTATATTGACAGATGCAGTTAGAACTCTAAGTCAAACACGGTTTGTGCTAGCTTCTTGAAACTTTACACAATACAGTAGTTCTAGGTTCTATCTCTAAGGTTTGCTTCCTCTTGATGTAGCCTTAAGCAGATACTGGTGAATGACACATTCAATGGAAGGCGTTGTTAGGCGTCCAAAAAACTAGAGTCTCCTGAAATCTCAACATAAATTTTTGCTTCCGACCTTCATGATACTTTCAAGTAATGAGCAGTACAACAATCAAACTTGGATGCCCAAGTTTCGTTCTCCTAGGTTGAAGCATTCGTTTGCAGTAACAGTTTGAATTTTTAGCTTTCACTCTGTTTTCTACTATATTGACAGATGCGTTCGAACTCTAAATCAAACACGGTTTGTGCTAGCTTCTTGAAACTTGACACAATACATTAGTTCTACGTTCTATCTCTAAGGTTTGTTTCCTCTTGATGTAGCCTAAAGGAGGGACTGGCGAATAACACTCATATTAAAGGGGTTGCCAAACTTCCAAAACACTAGAGTCTCCTGAAATCTCAACATATATTTTTTCATCCAATCTTCATGATACTTTCAAGTAATGATCAGTACCCCAATCCCACTTGGATGCTCAAGTTTCGTTCTTTTACGTTGAAGCATTCGTTTGCAGTAACAGTTTGAATTTTTAGGTTTCACTCTGTTTTCTCCTATATTGACAGATGCAGTTAGAACTCTATGTCAAACACGGTTTGTGCTAGCTTCTTGAAACTTGACACAATAGAGTAGTTCTACGTTCTATCTCTAAGGTTTTTTTCCTCTTGATGTAGCCTTAAACAGGTACTGGTCAATGACACATTCAATGGAAGGCGTTGTTAGGCGTCCAAAACACTAGAGTCTCCTGAAATCTCAACATAAATTTTTGCTTCCGACCTTCATGATACTTTCAAGTAATGAGCAGTACACCAATCAAACTTGGATGCCCAAGTTTCGTTCTCCTAGGTTGAAGCATTCGTTTGCAGTAACAGTTTGAATTTTTAGGTTTCACTCTGTTTTCTCCTATATTGACAGATGCATTCGAACTCTAAATCAAACACGGTTTGTGCTAGCTTCTTGAAACTTGACACAATATATTAGTTCTACGTTCTATCTCTAAGATTTGTTTCCTCTTGATGTAGCCTAAAGCAGGGACTGGCGAATAACACTCATATTGAAGGGGTTGCCAAACTTCCAAAACACTAGAGTCTCCTGAAATCTCAACATATATTTTTTCATCCAATCTTCATGATACTTTCAAGTAATGATCAGTACACAAATCCCACTTGGATGCTCAAGTTTCATTCTTTTACATTGAAGCATTTGTTTGCAGTAACAGTTTGAATTTTTAGGTTTCACTCTGTTTTCTCCTATATTGACAGATGCAGTTAGAACTCTAAATCAAACACGGTTTGTGCTAGCTTCTTGAATCTTAACACAATACAGTAGTTCTACGTTCTATCTCTAAAATTTGTTTCCTCTTGATGTAGCCTTAAGCAGATACTGGTGAATGAAACATTCAATGAAAGGCGTTGTTAGGCTGCCAAATCACTAGAGTCTCCTGAAATCTCAACATAAATTTTTGCTTCCGACCTTCATGATACTTTCAAGTAATGAGCAGTACACCAATCAAACTTGGATGCCCAAGTTTCGTTCTCCTAGGTTGAAACATTCGTTTGGAGTAACAGTTTGAATTTTTAGGTTTCACTCTGTTTTCTCCTATATTGACAGATGCAGTTAGAACTCTACATCAAACACGGTTTGTGCTAGCTTCTTGAAACTTGACACAATACATTAGTTCTACGTTCTATCTCTAAGGTTTGTTTCCTCTTGATGTAGCCTAAAGCAGGGACTGGCGAATAACACTCATATTGAAGGGGTTGCCAAACTTCCAAAGCACTAGAGTCTCCTGAAATCTCAACATATATTTTTTCATCCAATCTTCATGATACTTTCAAGTAATGATCAGTACACCAATCCCACTTGGATGCTCAAGCTTCGTTCTTTTACGTTGAAGCATTCGTTTGCAGTAACAGTTTGAATTTTTTCGGTTTCGCTCTGTTTTCACCTATATTGACAGATGCAGTTAGAACTCTAAATCAAACACGGTTTGTGCTAGCTTCTTGAAACTTGACACAATACAGTAGTTCTACGTTCTATCTCTAAGGTTTGTTTCCTCTTGATGTAGCCTTAAACAGGTTCTGGTGAATGACACTTTCAATGGAAGGCGTTGTTAGGCGTCCAAAACACTAGAGTCTCCTGAAATCTCAACATAAATTTTTGCTTCCGACCTTCATGATACTTTCAAGTAATGAGCAGTACACCAATCAAACTTGGATGCCCAAGTTTCGTTCTCCTAGGTTGAAGCATTCGTTTGCAGTAACAGTTTGAATTTTTAGGTTTCACTCTGTTTTCTCCTATATTGACAGATGCATTCGAACTCTAAATCAAACACGGTTTGTGCTAGCTTCTTGAAACTTGACACAATACATTAGTTCTACGTTCTATCTCTAAGGTTTGTTTCCTCTTGATGTAGCCTAAAGCAGGGACTGGCGAATAACACTCATATTGAAGGGGTTGCCAAACTTCCAAAACACTAGAGTCTCCTGAAATCTCAACATATATTTTTTCATCCAAACTTCATGATACTTTCAAGTAATGATCAGTACACCAATCCCACTTGGATGCTCAAGTTTCGTTCTTTTACGTTGAAGCATTCGTTTGCAGTAACAGTTTGAATTTTTAGGTTTCACTCTGTTTTCTCCTATATTGACAGATGCAGTTAGAACTCTAAATCAAACACGGTTTGTGCTAGCTTCTTGAAACTTGACACAATACAGTAGTTCTACGTTCTATCTCTAAGGTTTGTTTCCTCTTGATGTAGCCTTAAGCAGATACTGGTGAATGACACATTAAATGGAAGGCCTTGTTAGGCGTCCAAAACACTAGAGTCTCCTGAAATCTCAACATATATTTTTTCATCCAATCTTCATGATACTTTCAAGTAATGATCAGTACACCAATCCCACTTGGATGCTCAAGTTTCGTTCTTTTACGTTGAAGCATTCGTTTGCAGTAACAGTTTGAATTTTTAGGTTTCACTCTGTTTTCTCCTATATTGACAGATGCAGTTAGAACTCTAAGTCAAACACGGTTTGTGCTAGCTTCTTGAAACTTGACACAATACATTAGTTCTACGTTCTATCTCTAAGGTTTGTTTCCTCTTGATGTAGCCTAAAGGAGGGACTGGCGAATAACACTCATATTAAAGGGGTTGCCAAACTTCCAAAACACTAGAGTCTCCTGAAATCTCAACATATATTTTTTCATCCAATCTTCATGATACTTTCAAGTAATGATCAGTACCCGAATCCCACTTGGATGCTCAAGTTTCGTTCTTTTACGTTGAAGCATTCGTTTGCAGTAACAGTTTGAATTTTTAGGTTTCACTCTGTTTTCTCCTATATTGACAGATGCAGTTAGAACTCTATGTCAAACACGGTTTGTGCTAGCTTCTTGAAACTTGACACAATAGTGTAGTTCTACGTTCTATCTCTAAGGTTTTTTTCCTCTTGATGTAGCCTTAAACAGGTACTGGTCAATGACACATTCAATGGAAGGCGTTGTTAGGCGTACAAAACACTAGAGTCTCCTGAAATCTCAACATAAATTTTTGCTTCCGACCTTCATGATACTTTCAAGTAATGAGCAGTACACCAATCAAACTTGGATGCCCAAGTTTCGTTCTCCTAGGTTGAAGCATTCGTTTGCAGTAACAGTTTGAATTTTTAGGTTTCACTCTGTTTTCTCCTATATTGACAGATGCATTCGAACTCTAAATCAAACACGGTTTGTGCTAGCTTCTTGAAACTTGACACAATACATTAGTTCTACGTTCTATCTCTAAGGTTTGTTTCCTCTTGATGTAGCCTAAAGCAGGGACTGGCGAATAACACTCATATTGAAGGGGTTGCCAAACTTCCAAAGCACTAGAGTCTCCTGAAATCTCAACATATATTTTTTCATCCAATCTTCATGATACTTTCAAGTAATGATCAGTACACAAATCCCACTTGGATGCTCAAGTTTCATTCTTTTACATTGAAGCATTTGTTTGCAGTAACAGTTTGAATTTTTAGGTTTCACTCTGTTTTCTCCTATATTGACAGATGCAGTTAGAACTCTAAATCAAACACGGTTTGTGCTAGCTTCTTGAATCTTAACACAATACAGTAGTTCTACGTTCTATCTCTAAAATTTGTTTCCTCTTGATGTAGCCTTAAGCAGATACTGGTGAATGAAACATTCAATGAAAGGCGTTGTTAGGCTGCCAAATCACTAGATTTTCCTGAAATCTCAACATAAATTTTTGCTTCCGACCTTCATGATACTTTCAAGTAATGAGCAGTACACCAATCAAACTTGGATGCCCAAGTTTCGTTCTCCTAGGTTGAAACATTCGTTTGGAGTAACAGTTTGAATTTTTAGGTTTCACTCTGTTTTCTCCTATATTGACAGATGCAGTTAGAACTCTACATCAAACACGGTTTGTGCTAGCTTCTTGAAACTTGACACAATACATTAGTTCTACGTTCTATCTCTAAGGTTTGTTTCCTCTTGATGTAGCCTAAAGCAGGGACTGGCGAATAACACTCATATTGAAGGGGTTGCCAAACTTCCAAAGCACTAGAGTCTCCTGAAATCTCAACATATATTTTTTCATCCAATCTTCATGATACTTTCAAGTAATGATCAGTACACCAATCCCACTTGGATGCTCAAGCTTCGTTCTTTTACGTTGAAGCATTCGTTTGCAGTAACAGTTTGAATTTTTTCGGTTTCGCTCTGTTTTCACCTATATTGACAGATGCAGTTAGAACTCTAAATCAAACACGGTTTGTGCTAGCTTCTTGAAACTTGACACAATACAGTAGTTCTACGTTCTATCTCTAAGGTTTGTTTCCTCTTGATGTAGCCTTAAACAGGTTCTGGTGAATGACACTTTCAATGGAAGGCGTTGTTAGGCGTCCAAAACACTAGAGTCTCCTGAAATCTCAACATAAATTTTTGCTTCCGACCTTCATGATACTTTCAAGTAATGTGCAGTACACCAATCAAACTTGGATGCCCAAGTTTCGTTCTCCTAGGTTGAAGCATTCGTTGGCAGTAACAGTTTGAATTTTTAGGTTTCACTCTGTTTTCTCCTATATTGACAGATGCATTCGAACTCTAAATCAAACACGGTTTGTGCTAGCTTCTTGAAACTTGACACAATACATTAGTTCTACGTTCTATCTCTAAGGTTTGTTTCCTCTTGATGTAGCCTAAAGCAGGGACTGGCGAATAACACTCATATTGAAGGGGTTGCCAAACTTCCAAAACACTAGAGTCTCCTGAAATCTCAACATATATTTTTTCATCCAAACTTCATGATACTTTCAAGTAATGATCAGTACACCAATCCCACTTGGATGCTCAAGTTTCGTTCTTTTACGTTGAAGCATTCGTTTGCCGTAACAGTTTGAATTTTTAGGTTTCACTCTGTTTTCTCCTATATTGACAGATGCAGTTAGAACTCTAAATCAAACACGGTTTGTGCTAGCTTCTTGAAACTTGACACAATACAGTAGTTCTACGTTCTATCTCTAAGGTTTGTTTCCTCTTGATGTAGCCTTAAGCAGATACTGGTGAATGACACATTAAATGGAAGGCCTTGTTAGGCGTCCAAAACACTAGAGTCTCCTGAAATCTCAACATATATTTTTTCATCCAATCTTCATGATACTTTCAAGTAATGATCAGTACACCAATCCCACTTGGATGCTCAAGTTTCGTTCTTTTACGTTGAAGCATTCGTTTGCAGTAACAGTTTGAATTTTTAGGTTTCACTCTGTTTTCTCCTATATTGACAGATGCAGTTAGAACTCTAAGTCAAACACGGTTTGTGCTAGCTTCTTGAAACTTTACACAATACAGTAGTTCTAGGTTCTATCTCTAAGGTTTGCTTCCTCTTGATGTAGCCTTAAGCAGATACTGGTGAATGACACATTCAATGGAAGGCGTTGTTAGGCGTCCAAAAAACTAGAGTCTCCTGAAATCTCAACATAAATTTTTGCTTCCGACCTTCATGATACTTTCAAGTAATGAGCAGTACAACAATCAAACTTGGATGCCCAAGTTTCGTTCTCCTAGGTTGAAGCATTCGTTTGCAGTAACAGTTTGAATTTTTAGCTTTCACTCTGTTTTCTACTATATTGACAGATGCGTTCGAACTCTAAATCAAACACGGTTTGTGCTAGCTTCTTGAAACTTGACACAATACATTAGTTCTACGTTCTATCTCTAAGGTTTGTTTCCTCTTGATGTAGCCTAAAGGAGGGACTGGCGAATAACACTCATATTAAAGGGGTTGCCAAACTTCCAAAACACTAGAGTCTCCTGAAATCTCAACATATATTTTTTCATCCAATCTTCATGATACTTTCAAGTAATGATCAGTACCCCAATCCCACTTGGATGCTCAAGTTTCGTTCTTTTACGTTGAAGCATTCGTTTGCAGTAACAGTTTGAATTTTTAGGTTTCACTCTGTTTTCTCCTATATTGACAGATGCAGTTAGAACTCTATGTCAAACACGGTTTGTGCTAGCTTCTTGAAACTTGACACAATAGAGTAGTTCTACGTTCTATCTCTAAGGTTTTTTTCCTCTTGATGTAGCCTTAAACAGGTACTGGTCAATGACACATTCAATGGAAGGCGTTGTTAGGCGTACAAAACACTAGAGTCTCCTGAAATCTCAACATAAATTTTTGCTTCCGACCTTCATGATACTTTCAAGTAATGAGCAGTACACCAATCAAACTTGGATGCCCAAGTTTCGTTCTCCTAGGTTGAAGCATTCGTTTGCAGTAACAGTTTGAATTTTTAGGTTTCACTCTGTTTTCTCCTATATTGACAGATGCATTCGAACTCTAAATCAAACACGGTTTGTGCTAGCTTCTTGAAACTTGACACAATATATTAGTTCTACGTTCTATCTCTAAGGTTTGTTTCCTCTTGATGTAGCCTAAAGCAGGGACTGGCGAATAACACTCATATTGAAGGGGTTGCCAAACTTCCAAAACACTAGAGTCTCCTGAAATCTCAACATATATTTTTTCATCCAATCTTCATGATACTTTCAAGTAATGATCAGTACACAAATCCCACTTGGATGCTCAAGTTTCATTCTTTTACATTGAAGCATTTGTTTGCAGTAACAGTTTGAATTTTTAGGTTTCACTCTGTTTTCTCCTATATTGACAGATGCAGTTAGAACTCTAAATCAAACACGGTTTGTGCTAGCTTCTTGAATCTTAACACAATACAGTAGTTCTACGTTCTATCTCTAAAATTTGTTTCCTCTTGATGTAGCCTTAAGCAGATACTGGTGAATGAAACATTCAATGAAAGGCGTTGTTAGGCTGCCAAATCACTAGATTCTCCTGAAATCTCAACATAAATTTTTGCTTCCGACCTTCATGATACTTTCAAGTAATGAGCAGTACACCAATCAAACTTGGATGCCCAAGTTTCGTTCTCCTAGGTTGAAACATTCGTTTGGAGTAACAGTTTGAATTTTTAGGTTTCACTCTGTTTTCTCCTATATTGACAGATGCAGTTAGAACTCTACATCAAACACGGTTTGTGCTAGCTTCTTGAAACTTGACACAATACATTAGTTCTACGTTCTATCTCTAAGGTTTGTTTCCTCTTGATGTAGCCTAAAGCAGGGACTGGCGAATAACACTCATATTGAAGGGGTTGCCAAACTTCCAAAGCACTAGAGTCTCCTGAAATCTCAACATATATTTTTTCATCCAATCTTCATGATACTTTCAAGTAATGATCAGTACACCAATCCCACTTGGATGCTCAAGTTTCGTTCTTTTACGTTGAAGCATTCGTTTGCAGTAACAGTTTGAATTTTTTCGGTTTCGCTCTGTTTTCACCTATATTGACAGATGCAGTTTGAACTCTAAATCAAACACGGTTTGTGCTAGCTTCTTGAAACTTGACACAATACAGTAGTTCTACGTTCTATCTCTAAGGTTTGTTTCCTCTTGATGTAGCCTTAAGCAGATACTGGTGAATGACACACTCAATGAAAGGCGTTGTTAGGCTGCCAAAACACTAGACTCTCCTGAAATCTCAACATAAATTTTTGCTTCCGACCTTCATGATACTTTCAAGTAATGAGCAGTACACCAATCAAACTTGGATGCCCACGTTTCGTTCTCCTAGGTTGAAGCATTCGTTTGCAGTAACAGTTTGAATTTTTAGGTTTCACTCTGTTTTCTCCTATATTGACAGATGCAGTTCGAACTATATCAAACACGGTTTGTGCTAGCTTTTGAAACTTGACACAATACATTAGTTCTACGTTCTATCTCTAAGATTTGTTTACTCTTGATGTAGCCTAAAGCAGGGACTGGCGAATAACACTTATAATGAAAGGAGTTGCCAAACTTCCAAAACACTAGAGTCTCCTGAAATCTCAACATATATTTCTTCATCCAATCTTCATGATACTTTCAAGTAATGAACAGTACACCAATCCCACTTGGATGCTCACGTTTCGTTCTTTTACATTGAAGCATTCGTTTGCAGTAACAGTTTGAATTTTTAGGTTTCACTCCGTTTTCTCCTATATTGACAGATGCAGTTAGAACTCTAAATCAAACACGGTTTGTGCTAGCTTCTTGAAACTTGACACAATACAGTAGTTCTACGTTCTATCTCTAAGGTTTGTTTCCTCTTGATGTAGCCTTAAGCAGATACTGGTGAATGACACATTAAATGGAAGGCCTTGTTAGGCGTCCAAAACACTAGAGTCTCCTGAAATCTCAACATATATTTTTTCATCCAATCTTCATGATACTTTCAAGTAATGATCAGTACACCAATCCCACTTGGATGCTCAAGTTTCGTTCTTTTACGTTGAAGCATTCGTTTGCAGTAACAGTTTGAATTTTTAGGTTTCACTCTGTTTTCTCCTATATTGACAGATGCAGTTAGAACTCTAAGTCAAACACGGTTTGTGCTAGCTTCTTGAAACTTTACACAATACAGTAGTTCTAGGTTCTATCACTATGGTTTGCTTCCTCTTGATGTAGCCTTAAGCAGATACTGAGAATGACACATTCAATGGAAGGCGTTGTTAGGCGTCCAAAAAACTAGAGTCTCCTGAAATCTCAACATAAATTTTTGCTTCCGACATTCATGATACTTTCAAGTAATGAGTAGTACACCAATCAAACTTGGATGCCCAAGTTTCGTTCTCCTAGGTTGAAGCATTCGTTTGCAGTAACAGTTTGAATTTTTAGCTTTCACTCTGTTTTCTACTATATTGACAGATGCGTTCGAACTCTAAATCAAACACGGTTTGTGCTAGCTTCTTGAAACTTGACACAATACATTAGTTCTACGTTCTATCTCTAAGGTTTGTTTCCTCTTGATGTAGCCTAAAGGAGGGACTGGCGAATAACACTCATATTAAAGGGGTTGCCAAACTTCCAAAACACTAGAGTCTCCTGAAATCTCAACATATATTTTTTCATCCAATCTTCATGATACTTTCAAGTAATGATCAGTACCCCAATCCCACTTGGTTGCTCAAGTTTCGTTCTTTTACGTTGAAGCATTCGTTTGCAGTAACAGTTTGAATTTTTAGGTTTCACTCTGTTTTCTCCTATATTGACAGATGCAGTTAGAACTCTAAATCAAACACGGTTTGTGCTAGCTTCTTGAAACTTGACACAATAGAGTAGTTCTACGTTCTATCTCTAAGGTTTGTTTCCTCTTGATGTAGCCTTAAACAGGTACTGGTGAATGACACATTCAATGGAAGGCGTTGTTAGGCGTCCAAAACACTAGAGTCTCCTGAAATCTCAACATAAATTTTTGCTTCCGACCTTCATGATACTTTCAAGTAATGAGCAGTACACCAATCAAACTTGGATGCCCAAGTTTCGTTCTCCTAGGTTGAAGCATTCGTTTGCAGTAACAGTTTGAATTTTTAGGTGTCACTCTGTTTTCTCCTATATTGACAGATGCATTCGAACTCTAAATCAAACACGGTTTGTGCTAGCTTCTTGAAACTTGACACAATATATTAGTTCTACGTTCTATCTCTAAGGTTTGTTTCCTCTTGATGTAGCCTAAAGCAGGTACTGGCGAATAACACTCATATTGAAGGTGTTGCCAAACTTCCAAAACACTAGAGTCTCCTGAAATCTCAACATATATTTTTTCATCCAATCTTCATGATACTTTCAAGTAATTATCAGTACACAAATCCCACTTGGATGCTCAAGTTTCATTCTTTTACATTGAAGCATTTGTTTGCAGTAACAGTTTGAATTTTTAGGTTTCACTCTGTTTTCTCCTATATTGACAGATGCAGTTTAGAACTCTAAATCAAACACGGTTTGTGCTAGCTTCTTGAATCTTAACACAATACAGTAGTTCTACGTTCTATCTCTAAAATTTGTTTCCTCTTGATGTAGCCTTAAGCAGATACTGGTGAATGACACATTCAATGAAAGGCGTTGTTAGGCTGCCAAATCACTAGAGTCTCCTGAAATCTCAACATAAATTTTTGCTTCCGACCTTCATGATACTTTCAAGTAATGAGCAGTACACCAATCAAACTTGGATCCCCAAGTTTCGTTCTCCTATGTTGAAGCATTCGTTTGGAGTAACAGTTTGAATTTTTAGGTTTCACTCTGTTTTCTCCTATATTGACAGATGCAGTTAGAACTCTACATCAAACACGGTTTGTGCTAGCTTCTTGAAACTTGACACAATACAGTAGTTCTACGTCTATCTCTAAGGTTTGTTTCCTGTTGATGTAGCCTTAAACAGGTACTGGTGAATGACACATTCAATGGAAGGCGTTGTTAGGCGTCCAAAACCCTAGAGTCTCCTGAAATCTCAACATAAATTTTTGCTTCCGACCTTCATGATACTTTCAAGTAATGAGCAGTACACCAATCAAACTTGGATGCCCAAGTTTCGTTCTCCTAGGTTGAAGCATTCGTTTGCAGTAACAGTTTGAATTTTTAGGTTTCACTCTGTTTTCTCCTATATTGACAGATGCATTCGAACTCTAAATCAAACACGGTATGTGCTAGCTTCTTGAAACTTGACACAATACATTAGTTCTACGTTCTATCTCTAAGGTTTGTTTCCTCTTGATGTAGCCTAAAGCAAGGACTGGCGAATAACACTCATATTGAAGGGGTTGCCAAAATGCCAAAACACTAGAGTCTCCTGAAATCTCAACATATATTTTTTCATCCAATCTTCATGATACTTTCAAGTAATGATCAGTACACCAATCCCACTTGGATGCTCAAGTTTCGTACTTTTACATTGAAGCATTCGTTTGCAGTAACAGTTTGAATTTTTTCGGTTTCGCTCTGTTTTCTCCTATATTGACAGATGCAGTTAGAACTCTAAATCAAACACGGTTTGTGCTCGCTTCTTGAAACTTGACACAATACAGTAGTTCTACGTTCTATCTCTAAGGTTTGTTTCCTCTTGATGTAGCCTTAAGCAGATACTGGTGAATGACACATTCAATGAAAGGCGTTGTTAGGCTGCCAAAACACTAGACTCTCCTGAAAGCTCAAGATAAATTATTGCTTCCGACCTTCATGATACTTTCAATAATGAGCAGTACACCAATCAAACTTGGATGCCCAAGTTTCGTTCTCCTAGGTTGAAGCATTCGTTTGCAGTAACAGTTTGAATTTTTAGGTTTCACTCTGTTTTCTCCTATATTGACAGATGCAGTTCGAACTATATCAAACACGGTTTGTGCTAGCTTTTGAAACTTGACACAATACATTAGTTCTACGTTCTATCTCTAAAGTTTGTTTCCTCTTGATGTAGCCTAAAGCAGTGACTGGCGAATAACACTTATAATGAAAGGAGTTGCCAAACTTCCAAAAGACTAGAGTCTCCTGAAATCTCAACATATATTTCTTCATCCAATCTTCATGATACTTTCAAGTAATGAAGAATACACCAATCCCACTTGGATGCTCACGTTTCGTTCTTTTACGTTGAAGCATTCATTTGCAGTAACAGTTTGAATTTTTAGGTTTCACTCTGTTTTCTCCTATATTGACAGATGCAGTTAGAACTCTAAATAAAACACGGTTTGTGCTGGCTTCTTGAAACTTGACACAATACAGTAGTTCTACGTTCTATCTCTAAGGTTTGTTTCCTCTTGATGTAGCCTTAAGTAGATACTGGTGAATGACACATTAAATGGAAGGCGTTGTTAGGCGTCCAAAACACTAGAGTCTCCTGAAATCTCAACATATATTTTTTCATCCAATCTTCATGATACTTTCAAGTAATGATCAGTACACCAATCCCACTTGGATGCTCAAGTTTCGTTCTTTTACGTTGAAGCATTCGTTTGCAGTAACAGTTTGAATTTTTTCGGTTTCGCTCTGTTTTCTCCTATATTGACAGATGCAGTTAGAACTCTACATCAAACACGGTTTGTGCTAGATTCTTGAAACTTGACACAATACAGTAGTTCTACGTTCTATCTCTAAGGTTTGTTTCCTCTTGATGTAGCCTTAAGCAGATACTGGTGAATGACACATTCAATGAAAGGCGTTGTTAGGCTGCCAAAACACTAGACTCTCCTGAAATCTCAACATAAATTTTTGCTTCCGACCTTCATGATACTTTCAAGTAATGAGCAGTACACCAATCAAACTTGGATGCCCAAGTTTCGTTCTCCTAGGTTGAAGCATTCGTTTGCAGTAACAGTTTGAATTTTTAGGTTTCACTCTGTTTTCTCCTATATTGACAGATGCAGTTAGAACTCTTCATCAAACACGGTTTGTGCTAGCTTCTTGAAACTTGACACAATACATTAGTTCTACGTTCTATCTCTAAGGTTTGTTTCCTCTTGATGTAGCCTAAAGCAGGGACTGGCGAATAACACTCATATTGAAGGGGTTGCCAAACTTCCAAAACACTAGAGTCTCCTGAAATCTCAACATATATTTTTTCATCCAATCTTCATGATACTTTCAAGTAATGATCAGTACCCCAATCCCACTTGGATGCTCAAGTTTCGTTCTTTTACATTGAAGCATTCGTTTGCGGTAACAGTTTGAATTTTTAGGTTTCACTCTGTTTTCTCCTATATTGACAGATGCAGTTAGAACTCTAAATCAAACACGGTTTGTGCTAGCTTCTTGAAACTTGACACAATAGAGTAGTTCTACGTTCTATCTCTAAGGTTTGTTTCCTCTTCATGTAGCCTTAAACAGGTACTGGTGAATGACACATTCATTGGAAGGCGTTGTTAGGCGTCCAAAACACTAGAGTCTCCTGAAATCTCAACATAAATTTTTGCTTCGGACCTTCATGATACTTTCAAGTAATGAGCAGTACACCAATCAAACTTGGATGCCCAAGTTTCGTTCTCCTAGGTTGAAGCATTCGTTTGCAGTAACAGTTTGAATTTTTAGGTTTCACTGTTTTCTCCTATATTGACAGATGCATTCGAACTCTAAATCAAACACGGTTTGTGCTAGCTTCTTGAAACTTGACACAATACATTAGTTCTACGTTCTATCTCTAAGGTTTGTTTCCTCTTGATGTAGCCTAAAGCAGGGACTGGCGAATAACACTCATATTGAAGGGGTTGCCAAACTTCCAAAACACTAGAGTCTCCTGAAATCTCAACATATATTTTTTCATCCAATCTTCATGATACTTTCAAGTAATGATCAGTACACCAATCCCACTTGGATGCTCAAGTTTCGTTCTTTTACGTTGAAGCATTCGTTTGCAGTAACAGTTTGAATTTTTTCGGTTTCGCTCTGTTTTCTCCTATATTGACAGATGCAGTTAGAACTCTACATCAAACACGGTTTGTGCTAGCTTCTTGAAACTTGACACAATACAGTAGTTCTACGTTCTATCTCTAAGGTTTGTTTCCTCTTGATGTAGCCTTAAGCAGATACTGGTGAATGACACATTCCATGAAAGGCGTTGTTAGGCTGCCAAAACACTAGACTCTCCTGAAATCTCAACATAAATTTTTGCTTCCGACCTTCATGATACTTTCAAGTAATGAGCAGTACACCAATCAAACTTGGATGCCCAAGTTTCGTTCTCCTAGGTTGAAGCATTCGTTTGCAGTAACAGTTTGAATTTTTAGGTTTCACTCTGTTTTCTCCTATATTGACAGATGCAGTTAGAACTCTTCATCAAACACGGTTTGTGCTAGCTTCTTGAAACTTGACACAATACATTAGTTCTACGTTCTATCTCTAAGGTTTGTTTCCTCTTGATGTAGCCTAAAGCAGGGACTGGCGAATAACACTCATATTGAAGGGGTTGCCAAACTTCCAAAACACTAGAGTCTCCTGAAATCTCAACATATATTTTTTCATCCAATCTTCATGATACTTTCAAGTAATGATCAGTACCCCAATCCCACTTGGATGCTCAAGTTTCGTTCTTTTACGTTGAAGCATTCGTTTGCAGTAACAGTTTGAATTTTTAGGTTTCACTCTGTTTTCTCCTATATTGACAGATGCAGTTAGAACTCTAAATCAAACACGGTTTGTGCTAGCTTCTTGAAACTTGACACAATAGAGTAGTTCTACGTTCTATCTCTAAGGTTTGTTTCCTCTTCATGTAGCCTTAAACAGGTACTGGTGAATGACACATTCATTGGAAGGCGTTGTTAGGCGTCCAAAACACTAGAGTCTCCTGAAATCTCAACATAAATTTTTGCTTCCGACCTTCATGATACTTTCAAGTAATGAGCAGTACACCAATCAAACTTGGATGCCCAAGTTTCGTTCTCCTAGGTTGAAGCATTCGTTTGCAGTAACAGTTTGAATTTTTAGGTTTCACTATGTTTTCTCCTATATTGACAGATGCATTCGAACTCTAAATCAAACACGGTTTGTGCTAGCTTCTTGAAACTTGACACAATACATTAGTTCTACGTTCTATCTCTAAGGTTTGTTTCCTCTTGATGTAGCCTAAAGCAGGGACTGGCGAATAACACTCATATTGAAGGGGTTGCCAAACTTCCAAAACACTAGAGTCTCCTGAAATCTCAACATATATTTTTTCATCCAATCTTCATGATACTTTCAAGTAATGATCAGTACACCAATCCCACTTGGATGCTCAAGTTTCGTTCTTTTACGTTGAAGCATTCGTTTGCAGTAACAGTTTAAATTTTTTCGGTTTCGCTCTGTTTTCTCCTATGTTGACAGATGCAGTTAGAACTCTAAATCAAACACGGTTTGTGCTCGCTTTTTGAAACGTGAGACAATACAGTAGTTCTACGTTCTATCTCTAAGGTTTGTTTCCTCTTGATGTAGCCTTAAGCAGATACTGGTGAATGACACATTCAATGAAAGGCGTTGTTAGGCTGCCAAAACACTAGACTCTCCTGAAATCTCAACATAAATTTTTGCTTCCGACCTTCATGATACTTTCAAGTAATGAGCAGTACACCAATCAAACTTGGATGCCCAAGTTTCGTTCTCCTAGGTTGAAGCATTCGTTTGCAGTAACAGTTTGAATTTTAGCTTTCACTCTGTTTTCTACTATATTGACAGATGCGTTCGAACTCTAAATCAAACACGGTTTGTGCTAGCTTCTTGAAACTTGACACAATACATTAGTTCTACGTTCTATCTCTAAGGTTTGTTTCCTCTTGATGTAGCCTAAAGGAGGGACTGGCGAATAACACTCATATTGAAGGGGTTGCCAAACTTCCAAAACACTAGAGTCTCCTGAAATCTCAACATATATTTTTTCATCCAATCTTCATGATACTTTCAAGTAATGATCAGTACCCCAATCCCACTTGGATGCTCTAGTTTCGTTCTTTTACGTTGAAGCATTCGTTTGCAGTAACAGTTTGAATTTTTAGGTTTCACTCTGTTTTCTCCTATATTGACAGATGCAGTTAGAACTCTAAATCAAACACATTTTGTGCTAGCTTCTTGAAACTTGACACAATACATTAGTTCTACGTTCTATCTCTAAGGTTTGTTTCCTCTTGATGTAGCCTAAAGCAGGGACTGGCGAATAACACTCATATTGAAGGGGTTGCCAAACTTCCAAAACACTAGAGTCTCCTGAAATCTCAACATATATTTTTTCATCCAATCTTCATGATACTTTCAAGTAATGAGCAGTACACCAATCCCACTTGGATGCTCAAGTTTCGTTCTTTTACGTTGAAGCATTCGTTTGCAGTAACAGTTTGAATTTTTAGGTTTCACTCTGTTTTCTCCTATATTGACAGATGCGTTCGAACTCTAAATCAAACACGGTTTGTGCTAGCTTCTTGAAACTTGACACAATAGAGTAGTTCTACGTTCTATCTCTAAGGTTTGTTTCCTCTTGATGTAGCCTTAAGCAGATACTGGTGAATGACACATTAAATGGAAGGCGTTGTTAGGCGTCCAAAACACTAGAGTCTCCTGAAATCTCAACATATATTTTTTCATCCAATCTTCATGATACTTTCAAGTGATGATCAGTACACCAACCCACTTGGATGCTCAAGTTTCGTTCTTTTACGTTGAAGCATTCGTTTGCAGTAACAGTTTGAATTTTTAGGTTTCACTCTGTTTTCTCCTATATTGACAGATGCAGTTAGAACTCTAAATCAAACACGGTTTGTGCTAGCTTCTTGAAACTTGACACAATAGAGTAGTTCTACGTTCTATCTCTAAGGTTTCTTTCCTCTTCATGTAGCCTTAAACAGGTACTGGTGAATGACACATTCATTGGAAGGCGTTGTTAGGCGTCCAAAACACTAGAGTCTCCTGAAATCTCAACATAAATTTTTGCTTCCGACCTTCATGATACTTTCAAGTAATGAGCAGTACATCAATCAAACTTGGATGCCCAAGTTTCGTTCTCCTAGGTTGAAGCATTCGTTTGCAGTAACAGTTTGAATTTTTAGGTTTCACTCTGTTTTCTCCTATATTGACAGATGCATTCGAACTCTAAATCAAACACGGTTTGTGCTAGCTTCTTGAAACTTGACACAATACATTAGTTCTACGTTCTATCTCTAAGGTTTGTTTCCTCTTGATGTAGCCTAAAGCAGGGACTGGCGAATAACACTCATATTGAAGGGGTTGCCAAACTTCCAAAACACTAGAGTCTCCTGAAATCTCAACATATATTTTTTCATCCAATCTTCATGATACTTTCAAGTAATGATCAGTACACCAATCCCACTTGGATGCTCAAGTTTCGTTCTTTTACGTTGAAGCATTCGTTTGCAGTAACAGTTTAAATTTTTTCGGTTTCGCTCTGTTTTCTCCTATATTGACAGATGCAGTTAGAACTCTAAATCAAACACGGTTTGTGCTCGCTTTTTGAAACGTGAGACAATACAGTAGTTCTACGTTCTATCTCTAAGGTTTGTTTCCTCTTGATGTAGCCTTAAGCAGATACTGGTGAATGACACATTCAATGAAAGGCGTTGTTAGGCTGCCAAAACACTAGACTCTCCTGAAATCTCAACATAAATTTTTGCTTCCGACCTTCATGATACTTTCAAGTAATGAGCAGTACAGCAATCAAACTTGGATGCCCAAGTTTCGTTCTCCTAGGTTGAAGCATTCGTTTGCAGTAACAGTTTGAATTTTTATCTTTCACTCTGTTTTCTACTATATTGACAGATGCGTTCGAACTCTAAATCAAACACGGTTTGTGCTAGCTTCTTGAAACTTGACACAATACATTAGTTCTACGTTCTATCTCTAAGGTTTGTTTCCTCTTGATGTAGCCTAAAGGAGGGACTGGCGAATAACACTCATATTGAAGGGGTTGCCAAACTTCCAAAACACTAGAGTCTCCTGAAATCTCAACATATATTTTTTCATCCAATCTTCATGATACTTTCAAGTAATGATCAGTACCCCAATCCCACTTGGATGCTCTAGTTTCGTTCTTTTACGTTGAAGCATTCGTTTGCAGTAACAGTTTGAATTTTTAGGTTTCACTCTGTTTTCTCCTATATTGACAGATGCAGTTAGAACTCTAAATCAAACACATTTTGTGCTAGCTTCTTGAAACTTGACACAATACATTAGTTCTACGTTCTATCTCTAAGGTTTGTTTCCTCTTGATGTAGCCTAAAGCAGGGACTGGCGAATAACACTCATATTGAAGGGGTTGCCAAACTTCCAAAACACTAGAGTCTCCTGAAATCTCAACATATATTTTTTCATCCAATCTTCATGATACTTTCAAGTAATGAGCAGTACACCAATCCCACTTGGATGCTCAAGTTTCGTTCTTTTACGTTGAAGCATTCGTTTGCAGTAACAGTTTGAATTTTTAGGTTTCACTCTGTTTTCTCCTATATTGACAGATGCGTTCGAACTCTAAATCAAACACGGTTTGTGCTAGCTTCTTGAAACTTGACACAATAGAGTAGTTCTACGTTCTATCTCTAAGGTTTGTTTCCTCTTGATGTAGCCTTAAGCAGATACTGGTGAATGACACATTAAATGGAAGGCGTTGTTAGGCGTCCAAAACACTAGAGTCTCCTGAAATCTCAACATATATTTTTTCATCCAATCTTCATGATACTTTCAAGTAATGAGCAGTACACCAATCCCACTTGGATGCTCAAGTTTCGTTCTTTTACGTTGAAGCATTCGTTTGCAGTAACAGTTTGAATTTTTAGGTTTCACTCTGTTTTCTCCTATATTGACAGATGCAGTTAGAACTCTATGTCAAACACGGTTTGTGCTAGCTTCTTGAAACTTGACACAATACAGTAGTTATAGGTTCTATCTCTAAGGTTTGCTTCCTCTTGATGTAGCCTTAAGCAGATCCTGGTGAATGACACATTCAATGAAAGGCGTTGTTAGGCGGCCAAAACACTAGAGTCTCCTGAAATATCAACATAAATTTTGCTTCCGACCTTCATGATACTTTCAAGTAATGAGCAGTACACCAATCAAACTTGGATGCCCACCTTTCGTTCTCCTAGGTTGAAGCATTCGTTTGCAGTAACAGTTTGAATTTTTAGGTTTCACTCTGTTTTCTCCTATATTGCCAGATGCAGTTAGAACTCTAAATCAAACACGGTTTGTGGTAGCTTCTTGAAACTTGACACAATACAGTAGTTCTAGGTTCTATCTCTAAGGTTTGCTTCTTCTTGATGTAGCCTTAAGCAGATACTGGTGAATGACACATTCAATGGAAGGCGTTGTTAGGCGTCCAAAACACTAGAGTCTCCTGAAATCTCAACATAAATTTTTGCTTCCGACCTTCATGATACTTTCAAGTAATGAGCAGTACACCAATCAAACTTGGATGCCCAAGTTTCGTTCTCCTAGGTTGAAGCATTCGTTTGCAGTAACAGTTTGAATTTTTAGCTTTCACTCTGTTTTCTACTATATTGACAGATGCGTTCGAATTCTAAATCAAACACGGTTTGTGCTAGCTTCTTGAAACTTGACACAATACATTAGTTCTACGTTCTATCTCTAAGGTTTGTTTCCTCTTGATGTAGCCTAAAGGAGGGACTGGCGAATAACACTCATGTTGAAGGGTTTGCCAAACTTCCAAAACACTAGAGTCTCCTGAAATCTAAACATATATTTTTTCATCCAATCTTCATGATACTTTCAAGTAATGATCAGTACCCCAATCCCACTTGGATGCTCAAGTTTCGTTCTGTTACGTTGAAGCATTCGTTTGCAGTAACAGTTTGAATTTTTAGGTTTCACTCTGTTTTCTCCTATATTGACAGATGCAGTTAGAACTCTAAATCAAACACGGTTTGTGGTACCTTCTTGAAACTTGACAAAATAGAGTAGTTCTACGTTCTATCTCTAAGGTTTGTTTCCTCTTGATGTAGCCTTAAACAGGTACTGGTAAATGACACATTCAATGGAAGGCGTTGTTAGGCGTCCAAAACACTAGAGTCTCCTGAAATCTCAACATAAATTTTTGCTTCCGACCTTCTTGATACTTTCAAGTAATGAGCAGTACACCAATCAAACTTGGATGCCCAAGTTTCGTTCTCCTAGGTTGAAGCATTCGTTTGCAGTAACAGTTTGAATTTTTAGGTTTCACTCTGTTTTCTACTATATTGACAGATGCGTTCGAACTCTAAATCAAATCGGTTTAGGCTAGCTTCTTGAAACTTGACACAAAACATTAGTTCTACGTTCTGTCTCTAAGGTTTGTTTCCTCTTGATGTAGCCTGAAGCAGGGACTGGCGAATAACACTCATATTGAAGGGCTTGCCAAACTTCCAAAACACTAGAGTCTAATGAAATCTCAACATATATTTCTTCATCCAATCTTCATGATACTATCAAGTAATGATCAGTACACCAATCCCACTTGGATGCTCACGTTTCGTTCTTTTACGTAGAAGCATTCGTTTGCAGTAACAGTTTGAATTTTTAGGTTTCATTCTGTTTTCTCCTATATTGACAGATGCAGTTAGAACTCTAAATGAAACACGGTTTGTGCTACCTTCTTGAAACTTGACACAATAGAGTAGTTCTACGTTCTATCTCTAAGGTTTGTTTCCCCTTGATGTAGCCTTAAGCAGATACTGGTGAATGACACATTAAATGGAAGGCGTTGTTAGGCGTCCAAAACACTAGAGTCTCCTGAAATCTCAACATATATTTTTTCATCCAATCTTCATGATACTTTCAAGTAATGATCAGTACACCAACCCACTTGGATGCTCAAGTTTCGTTCTTTTACGTTGAAGCATTCGTTTGCAGTAACAGTTTGAATTTTTAGGTTTCACTCTCTTTTCTCCTATATTGACAGATGCAGTTAGAACTCTAAGTCAAACACGGTTTGTGCTAGCTTCTTGAAACTTGACAAAATACAGTAGTTCTAGGTTCTATCTCTAAGGTTTGCTTCCTCTTGATGTAGCCTTAAGCCGATACTGGTGAATGACACATTCGATGGAAGGCGTTGTTAGGCGTCCAAAACACTAGAGTCTCCTGAAATCTCAACATAAATTTTTGCTTCCGACCTTCATGATACTTTCAAGTAATGAGCAGTACACCAATCAAACTTGGATGCCCAAGTTTCGTTCTCCTAGGTTGAAGCATTCGTTTGCAGTAACAGTTTGAATTTTTAGCTTTCACTCTGTTTTCTACTATATTGACAGATCCGTTCGAACTCTAAATCAAACACGGTTTGTGCTAGCTTCTTGAAACTTGACACAATACATTAGTTCTACGTTCTATCTCTAAGGTTTGTTTCCTCTTGATGTAGCCTAAAGGAGGGACTGGCGAATAACACTCATATTGAAGGGGTTGCCAAACTTCCAAAACACTAGAGTCTCCTGAAATCTCAACATATATTTTTTCATCCAATCTTCATGATACTTTCAAGTAATGATCAGTACCCCAATCCCACTTGGACGCTCAAGTTTCGTTCTTTTACGTTGAAGCATTCGTTTGCAGTAACAGTTTGAATTTTTAGGTTTCACTCTGTTTTCTACTATATTGACAGATGCAGTTAGAACTCTAAATCAAACACGGTTTGTGCTAGCTTTTTGAAACTTGACACAATACAGTAGTTCTAGGTTCTATCCCTAAGGTTTGCTTCCTCTTGATGTAGCCTTAAGCAGATACTGGTGAATGACACATTCAATGGAAGGCGTTGTTAGGCGTCCAAAACACTAGAGTCTCCTGAAATCTCAACATAAATTTTTGCTTTCGACCTTCAAGATACTTTCAAGTAATGAGCAGTAGACCAATCAAACTTGGATGCCCAAGTTTCGTTCTCCTAGGTTGAAGCATTCGTTTGTAGTAACAGTTTGAATTTTTAGCTTTCACTCTGTTTTCTACTATATTGACAGATGCGTTCGAATTCTAAATCAAACACGGTTTGTGCTAGCTTCTTGAAACTTGACACAATATATTAGTTCTACTTTCTATCTCTAAGGTTTGTTTCCTCTTGATGTAGCCTAAAGGAGGGACTGGCGAATAACACTCATGTTGAAGGGGTTGCCAAACTTCCAAAACACTAGAGTCTCCTGAAATCTCAACATATATTTTTTCATCCAATCTTCATGATACTTTCAAGTAATGATCAGTACCCCAATCCCACTTGGATGCTCAAGTTTCGTTCTTTTACGTTGAAGCATTCGTTTGCAGTAACAGTTTGAATTTTTAGGTTTCACTCTGTTTTCTCCTATATTGGCAGATGCAGTTAGAACTCTAAATCAAACACGGTTTGTGCTAGCTTCTTGAAACTTGACACAATAGAGTAGTTCTACGTTCTATCTCTAAGGTTTGTTTCCTCTTGATGTAGCCTTAAACAGGTACTGGTGAATGACACATTCAATGGAAGGCGTTGTTAGGCGTCCAAAACACTAGAGTCTCCTGAAATCTCAACATAAATTTTTGCTTCCGACCTTCATGATACTTTCAAGTAATGAGCAGTACACCAATCAAACTTGGATGCCCAAGTTTCGTTCTCCTAGGTTGAAGTATTCGTTTGCAGTAACAGTTTGAATTTTTAGGTTTCACTCTGTTTTCTACTATATTGACAGATGCGTTCGAACTCTAAATCAAATCGGTTTAGGCTAGCTTCTTGAAACTTGACACAAAACATTAGTTCTACGTTCTGTCTCTAAGGTTTGTTTCCTCTTGATGTAGCCTGAAGCAGGGACTGGCGAATAACACTCATATTGAAGGGGTTGCCAAACTTCCAAAACACTAGAATCTAATGAAATCTCAACATATATTTCTTCATCCAATCTTCATGATACTTTCAAGTAATGATCAGTACACCAATCCCACTTGGATGCTCACGTTTCGTTCTTTTACGTTGAAGCATTCGTTTGCAGTAACAGTTTGAATTTTTAGGTTTCACTCTGTTTTCTCCTATATTGACAGATGCAGTTAGAACTCTAAATCAAACACGGTTTGTGCTAGCTTCTTGAAACTTGACACAATAGAGTAGTTCTACGTTCTATCTCTAAGGTTTGTTTCCTCTTGATGTAGCCTTAAGCAGATACTGGTGAATGACACATTAAATGGAAGGCGTTGTTAGGCGTCCAAAACACTAGAGTCTCCTGAAATCTCAACATATATTTTTTCATCCAATCTTCATGATACTTTCAAGTAATGATCAGTACACCAACCCACTTGGATGCTCAAGTTTCGTTCTTTTACGTTGAAGCATTCGTTTGCAGTAACAGTTTGAATTTTTAGGTTTCACTCTGTTTTCTCCTATATTGACAGATGCAGTTAGAACTCTTAGTCAAACACGGTTTGTGCTAGTTTCTTGAAACTTGACACAATACAGTAGTTCTAGGTTCTATCTCTAAGGTTTGCTTCCTCTTGATGTAGCCTTAAGCCGATACTGGTGAATGACACATTCAATGGAAGGCGTTGTTAGGTGTCCAAAACACTAGAGTCTCCTGAAATCTCAACATAAATTTTTGCTTCCGACCTTCATGATACTTTCAAGTAATGAGCAGTACACCAATCAAACTTGGATGCCCAAGTTTCGTTCTCCTAGGTTGAAGCATTCGTTTGCAGTAACAGTTTGAATTTTTAGCTTTCACTCTGTTTTCTACTATATTGACAGATGCGTTCGAACTCTAAATCAAACACGGTTTGTGCTAGCTTCTTGAAACTTGACACAATACATTAGTTCTACGTTCTATCTCTAAGGTTTGTTTCCTCTTGATGTAGCCTAAAGGAGGGACTGGTGAATAACACTCATATTGAAGGGGTTGCCAAACTTCCAAAACACTAGAGTCTCCTGAAATCTCAACATATATTTTTTCATCCAATCTTCATGATACTTTCAAGTAATGATCAGTACCCCAATACCACTTGGATGCTCATGTTTCGTTCTTTTACGTTGAAGCATTTGTTTGCAGTAACAGTTTGAATTTTTAGGTTCACTCTGTTTTCTCCTATATTGACAGATGCAGTTAGAACTCTAAATCAAACACGGTTTGTGCTAGCTTCTTGAAACTTGACACAATAGGGTAGTTCTACGTTCTATCTCTAAGGTTTGTTTCCTCTTGATGTAGCGTTAAACAGGTACTGGAGAATGACACATTCAATGGAAGGCGTTGTTAGGCGTCCAAAACACTAGAGTCTCCTGAAATCTCAACATAAATTTTTGCTTCCGACCTTCATGATACTTTCAAGTAATGAGCAGTACACCAATCAAACTTGGATGCCCAATTTTCGTTCTCCTAGGTTGAAGCATTCGTTTGCAGTAACAGTTTGAATTTTTATCTTTCACTCTGTTTTCTACTATATTGACAGATGCGTTCGAACTCTAAATCAAACACGGTTTGTGCTAGCTTCTTGAAACTTGACACAATACATTAGTTCTACGTTCTATCTCTAAGGTTTGTTTCCTCTTGATGTAGCCTAAAGGAGGGACTGGCGAATAACACTCATATTGAAGGGGTTGCCAAACTTCCAAAACACTAGAGTCTCCTGAAATCTCAACATATATTTTTTCATCCAATCTTCATGATACTTTCAAGTAATGATCAGTACCCCAATCCCTCTTGGATGCTCAAGTTTCGTTCTTTTACGTTGAAGCATTCGTTTGCAGTAACAGTTTGAATTTTTAGGTTTCACTCTGTTTTCTCCTATATTGACAGATGCAGTTAGAACTCTAAATCAAACACGGTTTGTGCTAGCTTCTTGAAACTTGACACAATACATTAGTTCTACGTTCTATCTCTAAGGTTTGTTTCCTCTTGATGTAGCCTAAAGCAGGGACTGGCGAAAAACACTCATATTGAAGGGGTTGCCAAACTTCCAAAACACTAGAGTCTCCTGTAATCTCAACATATATTTTTTCATCCAATCTTCATGATACTTTCAAGTAATGAGCAGTACACCAATCCCACTTGGATGCTCAAGTTTCGTTCTTTTACGTTGAAGCATTCGTTTGCAGTAACAGTTTGAATTTTTAGGTTTCACTCTGTTTTCTCCTATATTGACAGATGCAGTTAGAACTCTATGTCAAACACGGTTTGTGCTAGCTTCTTGAAACTTGACACAATACAGTAGTTCTAGGTTCTATCTCTAAGGTTTGCTTCCTCTTGATGTAGCCTTAAGCAGATCCTGGTGAATGACACATTCAATGAAAGGCGTTGTTAGGCGGCCCAAAACACTAGAGTCTCCTGAAATATCAACATAAATTTTGCTTCCGACCTTCATGATACTTTCAAGTAATGAGCAGTACACCAATCAAACTTGGATGCCCACCTTTCGTTCTCCTAGGTTGAAGCATTCGTTTTGCAGTAACAGTTTGAATTTTTAGGTTTCACTCTGTTTTCTACTATATTGACAGATGCGTTCGAACTCTAAATCAAACACGGTTTAGGCTAGCTTCTTGAAACTTGACACATACATTAGTTCTACGTTCTGTCTCTAAGGTTTGTTTCCTCTTGATGTAGCCTAAAGCAGCGACTGGCGAATAACACTCATATTGAAGGGGTTGCCAAACTTCCAAAACACTAGAGTCTAATGAAATCTCAACATATATTTTTTCATCCAATCTTCATGATACTTTCAAGTAATGATCAGTACACCAACCCACTTGGAGCTCAAGTTTCGTTCTTTTACGTTGAAGCATTCGTTTGCAGTAACAGTTTGAATTTTTAGGTTTCACTCTGTTTTCTCTAATATTGACAGATGCAGTTAGAACTCTAAGTCAAACACGATTTGTGCTAGCTTCTTGAAACTTGACACAATACAGTAGTTCTAGGTTCTATCTCTAAGGTTTGCTTCCTCTTGATGTAGCCTTAAGCCGATACTGGTGAATGACACATTCAATGGAAGGCGTTGTTAGGCGTCCAAAACACTAGAGTCTCCTGAAATCTCAACATAAATTTTTGCTTCCGACCTTCATGATACTTTCAAGTAATGAGCAGTACACCAATCAAACTTGGATGCCCAAGTTTCGTTCTCCTAGGTTGAAGCATTCGTTTGCAGTAACAGTTTGAATTTTTAGCTTTCACTCTGTTTTCTACTATATTGACAGATGCGTTCGAACTCTAAATCAAACACGGTTTGTGCTAGCTTCTTGAAACTTGACACAATACATTAGTTCTACGTTCTATCTCTAAGGTTTGTTTCCTCTTGATGTAGCCTAAAGCAGGGACTGGCGAATAACACTCATATTGAAGGGGTTGCCAAACTTCCAAAACACTAGAGTCTCCTGAAATCTCAACATATATTTTTTCATCCAATCTTCATGATACTTTCAAGTAATGATCAGTACCCCAATACCACTTGGATGCTCAAGTTTCATTCTTTTACGTTGAAGCATTCGTTTGCAGTAACAGTTTGAATTTTTAGGTTTCACTCTGTTTTCTCCTATATTGACAGATGCAGTTAGAACTCTAATTCAAACACGGTTTGTGCTAGCTTCGTGAAACTTGACACAATACAGTAGCTCTACCTTCTATCTCTAAGGTTTGTTTCCTCTTGATGTAGCCTTAAGCAGATACTGGTGAATGACACATTCAATGAAAGGCGTTGTTAGGCTGCCAAAACACTAGAGTCTCCTGAAATCTCAACATAAATTTTTGCTTCTGAACTTCATGATAATTTCAAGTAATGAGCAGTACACCAATCAAACTTGGATGCCCAAGTTTTGTTCTCCTAGGTTGAAGCATTCGTTTGCAGTAACAGTTTGAATTTTTAGGTTTCACTCTGTTTTCTCCTATATTTACAGATGCAGTTCGAACTATATCAAACACGGTTTGTGCTAGCTTTTGAACTTGACACAGTACATTAGTTCTACGTTCTATCTCTAAAGTTTGTTTCCTCTTGATGTAGCCTAAAGCAGGGACTGGCGAATAACACGTATAATGAAAGGAGTTGCCAAACTTCCAAAACACTAGAGTCTCCTGAAATCTCAACATATATTTCTTCATCCAATCTTCATGATACTTTCAAGTAATGATCAGTACACCAATCCCACTTGGATGCTCACGTTTCGTTCTTTTATGTTGAAGCATTCGTTTGCAGTAACAGTTTGAATTTTTAGGTTTCACTCTGTTTTCTCCTATATTGACAGATGCAGTTAGAACTCTAAATCAAACACGGTTTGTGCTAGCTTCTTGAAACTTGACACAATACAGTAGTTCTAGGTTCTATCTCTAAGGTTTGCTTCCTCTTGATGTAGCCTTAAGCAGATCCTGGTGAATGACACATTCAATGAAAGGCGTTGTTAGGCGGCCAAAACACTAGAGTCTCCTGAAATATCAACATAAATTTTGCTTCCGACCTTCATGATACTTTCAAGTAATATGAGCAGTACACCAATCAAACTTGGATGCCCACCTTTCGTTCTCCTAGGTTGAAGCATTCATTTGCAGTAACAGTTTGAATTTTTAGGTTTCACTCTGTTTTCTACTATATTGACAGATGCGTTCGAACTCTAAATCAAACACGGTTTAGGCTAGCTTCTTGAAACTTGACACAATACATTAGTTCTACGTTCTGTCTCTAAGGTTTGTTTCCTCTTGATGTAGCCTAAAGCAGGGACTGGCGAATAACACTCATATTGAAGGGGTTGCCAAACTTCCAAAACACTAGAGTCTAATGAAATCTCAACATATATTTTTTCATCCAATCTTCATGATACTTTCAAGTAATGATCAGTACACCAATCCCACTTGGATGCTCAAGTTTCGTTCTTTTACGTTGAAGCATTCGTTTGCAGTAACAGTTGAATTTTGAGGTTTCACTCTGTTTTCTCCTATATTGACAGATGCAGTTAGAACTCTAAGTCAAACACGGTTTGTGATAGCTTATTGAAACTTGACACAATACAGTAGTTCTAGGTTCTATCTCTAAGGTTTGCTTCCTCTTGATGTAGCCTTAAGCAGATACTGGTGAATGACACATTAAATGGAAGGCGTTGTTAGGCGTCCAAAACACTAGAGTCTCCTGAAATCTCAACATAAATTTTTGCTTCCGACATTCATGATATTTTCAAGTAATGAGCAGTACACCAATCAAACTTGGATGCCCAAGTTTCGTTCTCCTAGGTTGAAGCATTCGTTTGCAGTAACAGTTTGAATTTTTAGGTTTCACTCTGTTTTCTCCTATATTGACAGATGCATTCGAACTCTAAATCAAACACGGTTTGTGCTAGCTTCTTGAAACTTGACACAATACATTAGTTCTACGTTCTATCTCTAAGGTTTGTTTCCTCTTGATGTAGCCTAAAGCAGGGACTGGCGAATAACACTCATATTGAAGGGGTTGCCAAACATCCAAAACACTAGAGTCTCCTGAAATCTCAACATATATTTTTTCATCCAATCTTCATGATACTTTCAACTAATGATCAGTACACCAATCCCACTTGGATGCTCAAGTTTCGTTCTTTTGCGTTGAAGCATTCGTTCGCAGTAACAGTTTGAATTTTTAGGTTTCACTCTGTTTTCTCCTATATTGACAGATGCAGTTAGAACTCTAAATCAAACACGGTTTGTGCTAGCTTCTTGAAACTTGACACAATACATTAGTTCTACGTTCTATCTCTAAGGTTTGTTTCCTCTTGATGTAGCCTGAAGCAGAAACTGGCGAATAACACTCATATTGAAGGGGTTGCCAAACTTCCAAAACACTAGAGTCTCCTGAAATCTCAACATATATTTTTTCATCCAATCTTCATGATACTTTCAAGTAATGAGCAGTACACCAATCCCACTTGGATGCTCAAGTTTCGTTCTTTTACGTTGAAGCATTCGTTTGCAGTAACAGTTTGAATTTTTAGGTTTCACTCTGTTTTCTCCTATATTGACAGATGCAGTTAGAACTCTAAATGAAACACGGTTTGTGCTACCTTCTTGAAACTTGACACAATAGAGTAGTTCTACGTTCTATCTCTAAGGTTTGTTTCCCCTTGATGTAGCCTTAAGCAGATACTGGTGAATGACACATTAAATGGAAGGCGTTGTTAGGCGTCCAAAACACTAGAGTCTCCTGAAATCTCAACATATATTTTTTCATCCAATCTTCATGATACTTTCAAGTAATGATCAGTACACCAACCCACTTGGATGCTCAAGTTTCGTTCTTTTACGTTGAAGCATTCGTTTGCAGTAACAGTTTGAATTTTTAGGTTTCACTCTGTTTTCTCCTATATTGACAGATGCAGTTAGAACTCTAAGTCAAACACGGTTTGTGCTAGCTTCTTGAAACTTGACAAAATACAGTAGTTCTAGGTTCTATCTCTAAGGTTTGCTTCCTCTTGATGTAGCCTTAAGCCGATACTGGTGAATGACACATTCGATGGAAGGCGTTGTTAGGCGTCCAAAACACTAGAGTCTCCTGAAATCTCAACATAAATTTTTGCTTCCGACCTTCATGATACTTTCAAGTAATGAGCAGTACACCAATCAAACTTGGATGCCCAAGTTTCGTTCTCCTAGGTTGAAGCATTCGTTTGCAGAAACAGTTTGAATTTTTAGCTTTCACTCTGTTTTCTACTATATTGACAGATGCGTTCGAACTCTAAATCAAACACGGTTTGTGCTAGCTTCTTGAAACTTGACACAATACATTAGTTCTACGTTCTATCTCTAAGGTTTGTTTCCTCTTGATGTAGCCTAAAGGAGGGACTGGCGAATAACACTCATATTGAAGGGGTTGCCAAACTTCCAAAACACTAGAGTCTCCTGAAATCTCAACATATATTTTTTCATCCAATCTTCATGATACTTTCAAGTAATGATCAGTACCCCAATCCCACTTGGATGCTCAAGTTTCGTTCTTTTACGTTGAAGCATTCGTTTGCAGTAACAGTTTGAATTTTTAGGTTTCACTCTGTTTTCTCCTATATTGACAGATGCAGTTAGAACTCTAAATCAAACACGGTTTGTGCTAGCTTCTTGAAACTTGACACAATAGAGTAGTTCTACGTTCTATCTCTAAGGTTTGTTTCCTCTTGATGTAGCCTTAAACAGGTACTGGTGAATGACACATTCAATGGAAGGCGTTGTTAGGCGTCCAAAACACTAGAGTCTCCTGAAATCTCAACATAAATTTTTGCTTCCGACCTTCATGATACTTTCAAGTAATGAGCAGTACACCAATCAAACTTGGATGCCCAAGTTTCGTTCTCCTAGGTTGAAGTATTCGTTTGCAGTAACAGTTTGAATTTTTAGGTTTCACTCTGTTTTCTACTATATTGACAGATGCGTTCGAACTCTAAATCAAATCGGTTTAGGCTAGCTTCTTGAAACTTGACACAAAACATTAGTTCTACGTTCTGTCTGTAAGGTTTGTTTCCTCTTGATGTAGCCTGAAGCAGGGACTGGCGAATAACACTCATATTGAAGGGGTTGCCAAACTTCCAAAACACTAGAATCTAATGAAATCTCAACATATATTTCTTCATCCAATCTTCATGATACTTTCAAGTAATGATCAGTACACCAATCCCACTTGGATGCTCACGTTTCGTTCTTTTACGTTGAAGCATTCGTTTGCAGTAAGAGTTTGAATTTTTAGGTTTCACTCTGTTTTCTCCTATATTGACAGATGCAGTTAGAACTCTAAATCTAACACGGTTTGTGCTAGCTTCTTGAAACTTGACACAATAGAGTAGTTCTACGTTCTATCTCTAAGGTTTGTTTCCTCTTGATGTAGCCTTAAGCAGATACTGGTGAATGACACATTAAATGGAAGGCGTTGTTAGGCGTCCAAAACACTAGAGTCTCCTGAAATCTCAACATATATTTTTTCATCCAATCTTCATGATACTTTCAAGTAATGATCAGTACACCAACCCACTTGGATGCTCAAGTTTCGTTCTTTTACGTTGAAGCATTCGTTTGCAGTAACAGTTTGAATTTTTAGGTTTCACTCTGTTTTCTCCTATATTGACAGATGCAGTTAGAACTCTAAGTCAAACACGGTTTGTGCTAGCTTCTTGAAACTTGACACAATACAGTAGTTCTAGGTTCTATCTCTAAGGTTTGCTTCCTCTTGATGTAGCCTTAAGCCGATACTGGTGAATGACACATTCAATGGAAGGCGTTGTTAGGCGTCCAAAACACTAGAGTCTCCTGAAATCTCAACATGAATTTTTGCTTCCGACCTTCATGATACTTTCAAGTAATGAGCAGTACACCAATCAAACTTGGATGCCCAAGTTTCGTTCTCCTAGGTTGAAGTATTCGTTTGCAGTAACAGTTTGAATTTTTAGGTTTCACTCTGTTTTCTACTATATTGACAGATGCGTTCGAACTCTAAATCAAATCGGTTTAGGCTAGCTTCTTGAAACTTGACACAAAACATTAGTTCTACGTTCTGTCTCTAAGGTTTGTTTCCTCTTGATGTAGCCTGAAGCAGGGACTGGCGAATAACACTCATATTGAAGGGGTTGCCAAACTTCCAAAACACTAGAATCTAATGAAATCTCAACATATATTTCTTCATCCAATCTTCATGATACTTTCAAGTAATGATCAGTACACCAATCCCACTTGGATGCTCACGTTTCGTTCTTTTACGTTGAAGCATTCGTTTGCAGTAACAGTTTGAATTTTTAGGTTTCACTCTGTTTTCTCCTATATTGACAGATGCAGTTAGAACTCTAAATCAAACACGGTTTGTGCTAGCTTCTTGAAACTTGACACAATAGAGTAGTTCTACGTTCTATCTCTAAGGTTTGTTTCCTCTTGATGTAGCCTTAAGCAGATACTGGTGAATGACACATTCAATGAAAGGTGTTGTTAGGCGTCCAAAACACTAGAGTCTCCTGAAATCTCAACATATATTTTTTCATCCAATCTTCATGATACTTTCAAGTAATGATCAGTACACCAACCCACTTGGATGCTCAAGTTTCGTTCTTTTACATTGAAGCATTCGTTTGCAGTAACAGTTTGAATTTTTAGGTTTCACTCTGTTTTCTCCTATATTGACAGATGCAGTTAGAACTCTAAGTCAAACACGGTTTGTGCTAGCTTCTTGAAACTTGACACAATACAGTAGTTCTAGGTTCTATCTCTAAGGTTTGCTTCCTCTTGATGTAGCCTTAAGCCGATACTGGTGAATGACACATTCAATGGAAGGCGTTGTTAGACGTCCAAAACACTAGAGTCTCCTGAAATCTCAACATAAATTTTTGCTTCCGACCTTCATGATACTTTCAAGTAATGAGCAGTACACCAATCAAACTTGGATGCCCAAGTTTCGTTCTCCTAGGTTGAAGCATTCGTTTGCAGTAACAGTTTGAATTTTTAGCTTTCACTCTGTTTTCTACTATATTGACAGATGCGTTCGAACTCTAAATCAAACACGGTTTGTGCTAGCTTCTTGAAACTTGACACAATACATTAGTTCTACGTTCTATCTCTAAGGTTTGTTTCCTCTTGATGTAGCCTAAAGGAGGGACTGGCGAATAACACTCATATTGAAGGGGTTGCCAAACTTCCAAAACACTAGAGTCTCCTGAAATCTCAACATATATTTTTTCATCCAATCTTCATGATACTTTCAAGTAATGATCAGTACCCCAATCCCTCTAGGATGCTCAAGTTTCGTTCTTTTACGTTGAAGCATTCGTTTGCAGTAACAGTTTGAATTTTTAGGTTTCACTCTGTTTTCTCCTATATTGACAGATGCAGTTAGAACTCTAAATCAAACACGGTTTGTGCTAGCTTCTTGAAACTTGACACAATACATTAGTTCTACGTTCTATCTCTAAGGTTTGTTTCCTCTTGATGTAGCCTAAAGCAGGGACTGGCGAATAACACTCATATTGAAGGGGTTGCCAAACTTCCAAAACACTAGAGTCTCCTGTAATCTCAACATATATTTTTTCATCCAATCTTCATGATACTTTCAAGTAATGAGCAGTACACCAATCCCACTTGGATGCTCAAGTTTCGTTCTTTTACGTTGAAGCATTCGTTTGCAGTAACAGTTTGAATTTTTAGGTTTCACTCTGTTTTCTCTTATATTGACAGATGCAGTTAGAACTCTAAGTCAAACACGGTTTGTGCTAGCTTCTTGAAACTTGACACAATACAGTAGTTCTAGGTTCTATCTCTAAGGTTTGCTTCCTCTTGATGTAGCCTTAAGCAGATCCTGGTGAATGACACATTCAATGAAAGGCGTTGTTAGGCGTCCACAACACTAGAGTCTCCTGAAATATCAACATAAATTTTGCTTCCGACCTTCATGATACTTTCAAGTAATGAGCAGTACACCAATCAAACTTGGATGCCCACCTTTCGTTCTCCTAGGTTGAAGCATTCGTTTGCAGTAACAGTTTGAATTTTTAGGTTTCACTCTGTTTTCTACTATATTGACAGATGCGTTCGAACTCTAAATCAAACACGGTTTAGGCTAGCTTCTTGAAACTTGACACATACATTAGTTCTACGTTCTGTCTCTAAGGTTTGTTTCCTCTTGATGTAGCCTAAAGCAGCGACTAGCGAATAACACTCATATTGAAGGGGTTGCCAAACTTCCAAAACACTAGAGTCTAATGAAATCTCAACATATATTTTTTCATCCAATCTTCATGATACTTTCAAGTAATGATCAGTACACCAACCCACTTGGAGCTCAAGTTTCGTTCTTTTACGTTGAAGCATTCGTTTGCAGTAACAGTTTGAATTTTTAGGTTTCACTCTGTTTTCTCTTATATTGACAGATGCAGTTAGAACTCTAAGTCAAACACGGTTTGTGCTAGCTTCTTGAAACTTGACACAATACAGTAGTTCTAGGTTCTATCTCTAAGGTTTGCTTCCTCTTGATGTAGCCTTAAGCCGATACTGGTGAATGACACATTCAATGGAAGGCGTTGTTAGGCGGCCAAAACACTAGAGTCTCCTGAAATATCAACATAAATTTTTGCTTCCGACCTTCATGATACTTTCAAGTAATGAGCAGTACACCAATCAAACTTGGATGCCCAAGTTTCGTTCTCCTAGGTTGAAGCATTCGTTTGCAGTAACAGTTTGAATTTTTAGCTTTCACTCTGTTTTCTACTATATTGACAGATGCGTCCGAACTCTAAATCAAACACGGTTTGTGCTAGCTTCTTGAAACTTGACACAGTACATTAGTTCTACGTTCTATCTCTAAGGTTTGTTTCCTCTTGATGTAGCCTGAAGCAGGGACTGGCGAATAACACTCATATTGAAGGAGTTGCCAAACTTCCAAAACACTAGAGTCTAATGAAATCTCAACATATATTTCTTCATCCAATCTTCATGATACTTTCAAGTAATGATCAGTACACCAATCCCACTTGGATGCTCACGTTTCGTTCTTTTACGTTGAAGCATTCGTTTGCAGTAACAGTTTGAATTTTTAGGTTTCACTCTGTTTTCTCCTATATTGACAGATGCAGTTAGAACTCTAAATCAAACACGGTTTGTGCTAGCTTCTTGAAACTTGACACAATAGAGTAGTTCTACGTTCTATCTCTAAGGTTTGTTTCCTCTTGATGTAGCCTTAAGCAGATACTGGTGAATGACACATTAAATGGAAGGCGTTGTTAGGCGTCCAAAACACTAGAGTCTCCTGAAATCTCAACATATATTTTTTCATCAAATCTTCATGATACTTTCAAGTAATGATCAGTACACCAACCCACTTGGATGCTCAAGTTTCGTTCTTTTACGTTGAAGCATTCGTTTGCAGTAACAGTTTGAATTTTTAGGTTTCACTCTGTTTTCTCCTATGTTGACAGATGCAGTTAGAACTCTAAGTCAAACACGGTTTGTGCTAGCTTCTTGAAACTTGACACAATACAGTAGTTCTAGGTTCTATCTCTAAGGTTTGTTTCCTCTTGATGTAGCCTTAAGCCGATACTGGTGAATGACACATTCAATGGAAGGCGTTGTTATGCGTCCAAAACACTAGAGTCTCCTGAAATCTCAACATAAATTTTTGCTTCCGACCTTCATGATACTTTCAAGTAATGAGCAGTACACCAATCAAACTTGGATGCCCAAGTTTCGTTCTCCTAGTTTGAAGCATTCGTTTGCAGTAACAGTTTGAATTTTTAGCTTTCACTCTGTTTTCTACTATATTGACAGATGCGTTCGAACTCTAAATCAAACACGGTTTGTGCTAGCTTCTTGAAACTTGACACAATACATTAGTTCTACGTTCTATCTCTAAGGTTTGTTTCCTCTTGATGTAGCCTAAAGGAGGGACTGGCGAATAACACTCATATTGAAGGGGTTGCCAAACTTCCAAAACACTAGAGTCTCCTGAAATCTCAACATATATTTTTTCATCCAATCTTCATGATACTTTCAAGTAATGATCAGTACCCCAATCCCACTTGGATGCTCAAGTTTCGTTCTTTTACGTTGAAGCATTCGTTTGCAGTAACAGTTTGAATTTTTAGGTTTCACTCTGTTTTCTCCTATATTGACAGATGCAGTTAGAACTCTATGTCAAACACGGTTTGTGCTAGCTTCTTGAAACTTGACACAATACAGTAGTTCTAGGTTCTATCTCTACGGTTTGCTTCCTCTTGATGTAGCCTTAAGCAGATACTGGTGAATGACACATTCAATGAAAGGTGTTGTTAGGCGGCCAAAACACTAGAGTCTCCTGAAATCTCAACATAAATTTTTGCTTCCGACCTTCATGATACTTTCAAGTAATGAGCAGTACACCAATCAAACTTGGATGCCCAAGTTTCGTTCTCCTAGGTTGAAGCATTCGTTTGCAGTAACAGTTTGAATTTTTAGGTTTCACTCTGTTTTCTACTATATTGACAGATGCGTTGGAACTCTAAATCAAACACGGTTTGTGCTAGCTTCTTGAAACTTGACACTATACATTAGTTCTACGTTCTATCTCTAAGGTTTGTTTCCTCTTGATGTAGCCTAAAGCAGGGACTGGCGAATAACACTCATATTGAAGGGGATGCCAAACTTCCAAAACACTAGAGTCTCCTGAAATCTCAACATAAATTTTTGCTTCCGACCTTCATGATACTTTCAAGTAATGAGCAGTACACCAATCAAACTTGGATGCCCAAGTTTCGTTCTCCTAGGTTGAAGCATTCGTTTGCAGTAACAGTTTGAATTTTTAGGTTTCACTCTGTTTTCTCCTATATTGACAGATGCAGTTAGAACTCTACATCAAACACGGTTTTTGCTAGCTTCTTGAAACTTGACACAATACATTAGTTCTACGTTCTATCTCTAAGGTTTGTTTCCTCTTGATGTAGCCTAAAGCAGGGACTGGCGAATAACACTCATATTGAAGGGGTTGCCAAACTTCCATAACACTAGAGTCTCCTGAAATCTCAACATATATTTCTTCATCCAATCTTCATGATACTTTCAAGTAATGATCAGTACACCAATCCCACTTGGATGCTCACGTTTCGTTCTTTTACGTTGAAGAATTCGTTTGCAGTAACAGTTTGAATTTTTAGGTTTCACTCTGTTTTCTCCTATATTGACAGATGCAGTTAGAACTCTAAATCAAACACGGTTTGTGCTAGCTTCTTGAATCTTGACACAATACAGTAGTTCTAGGTTCTATCTCTAAGGTTTGCTTCCTCTTGATGTAGCCTTAAGCAGATCCTGGTGAATGACACATTCAATGAAAGGCGTTGTTAGGCGGCCAAAACACTAGAGTCTCCTGAAATATCAACATAAATTTTGCTTCCGACCTTCATGATACTTTCAAGTAATGAGCAGTACACCAATCAAACTTGGATGCCCACCTTTCGTTCTCCTAGGTTGAAGCATTCGTTTGCAGTAACAGTTTGAATTTTTAGGTTTCACTCTGTTTTCTACTATATTGACAGATGCGTTCGAACTCTAAATCAAACACGGTTTAGGCTAGCTTCTTGAAACTTGACACAATACATTAGTTCTACGTTCTGTCTCTAAGGTTTGTTTCCTCTTGATGTAGCCTCAAGCAGGGACTGGCGAATAACACTCATATTGAAGGGGTTGCCAAACTTCCAAAACACTAGAGTCTAATGAAATCTCAACATATATTTTTTCATCCAATCTTCATGATACTTTCAAGTAATGATCAGTACACCAATCCCACTTGGATGCTCAAGTTTCGTTCTTTTGCGTTGAAGCATTCGTTTGCAGTAACAGTTTGAATTTTTAGGTTTCACTCTGTTTTCTCCTATATTGACAGATGCAGTTAGAACTCTAAATCAAACACGGTTTGTGCTAGCTTTTTGAAACTTGACACAATACAGTAGTTCTAGGTTCTATCTCTAAGGTTTGCTTCCTCTTAATGTAGCCTTAAGCAGATACTGGTGAATGACACATTAAATGGAAGGCGTTGTTAGGCGTCCAAAACACTAGAGTCTCCTGAAATCTCAACATAAATTTTTGCTTCCGACCTTCATGATACTTTCAAGTAATGAGCAGTACACCAATCAAACTTGGATGCCCAAGTTTCGTTCTCCTAGGTTAAAGCATTCGTTTGCAGTAACAGTTTGAATTTTTAGCTTTCACTCTGTTTTCTACTATATTGACAGATGCGTTCGAATTCTAAATCAAACACGGTTTGTGCTAGCTTCTTGAAACTTGACACAATACATTAGTCTACGTTCTATCTCTAAGGTTTGTTTCCTCTTGATGTAGCCTAAAGGAGGGACTGGCGAATAACACTCATATTGAAGGGGTTGCCAAACTTCCAAAACACTAGAGTCTCCTGAAATCTCAACATATATTTTTTCATCCAATCTTCATGATACTTTCAAGTAATGATCAGTACCCCAATTTCACTTGGATGCTCAAGTTTCGTTCTTTTACGTTGAAGCATTCGTTTGCAGTAACAGTTTGAATTTTTAGGTTTCACTCTGTTTTCTCCTATATTGACAGATGCAGTTAGAACTCTAAATCAAAAACGGTTTGTGCTAGCTTCTTGAAACTTGACACAATAGAGTAGTTCTACGTTCTATCTCTAAGGTTTGTTTCCTCTTGATGTAGCCTTAAACAGGTACTGGTGAATGACACATTCAATGGAAGGCGTTGTTAGGCGTCCAAAACACTAGAGTCTCCTGAAATCTCAACATAAATTTTTGCTTCCGACATTCATGATACTTTCAAGTAATGAGCAGTACACCAATCAAACTTGGATGCCCATGTTTCGTTCTCCTAGGTTGAAGCATTCGTTTGCAGTAACAGTTTGAATTTTTAGGTTTCACTCTGTTTTCTCCTATATTGACAGATGCATTCGAACTCTAAATCAAACACGGTTTGTGCTAGCTTCTTGAAACTTGACACAATACATTAGTTCTACGTTCTATCTCTAAGGTTTGTTTCCTCTTGATGTAGCCTAAAGCAGGGACTGGCGAATAACACTCATATTGAAGGGGTTGCCAAACTTCCAAAACACTAGGGTCTCCTGAAATCTCAACATATATTTTTTCATCCAATCTTCATGATACTTTCAAGTAATGATCAGTACACCAATCCCACTTGGATGCTCAAGTTTCGTTCTTTTACATTGAAGCATTCGTTTGCAGTAACCGTTTGAATTTTTTCGGTTTCGCTCTGTTTTCTCCTATATTGACAGATGCAGTTAGAACTCTAAATCAAACACGGTTTGTGCTCGCTTCTTGAAACGTGAGACAATACAGTATTTCCACGTTCTATCTCTAAGGTTTGTTTCCTCTTGATGTAGCCTTAAGCAGATACTGGTGAATGACACATTCAATAAAAGGCGTTGTTAGGCTGCCAAAACACTAGACTCTCCTGAAATCTCAACATAAATTATTGCTTCCGACCTTCATGATACTTTCAAGTAATGAGCAGTACACCAATCAAACTTGGATGCCCAAGTTTCGTTCTCCTAGGTTGAAGCATTCGTTTGCAGTAACAGTTTGAATTTTTAGCTTTCACTCTGTTTTCTCCTATATTGACAGATGCGGTTAGAACTCTAAATCAAACACGGTGTGTGCTAGCTTCTTGAAACTTGACACAATACATTAGTTCTACGTTCTATCTCTAACGTTTGTTTCCTCTTGATGTAGCCTAAAGGAGGGACTGGCGAATAACACTCATATTGAAAAGGTTGCCAAACTTCCAAAACACTAGAGTCTCCTGAAATCTCAACATATATTTTTTCATCCAATCTTCATGATACTTTCAAGTAATGATCACTACCCCAATCCCACTTGGATGCTCAAGTTTCGTTCTTTTACGTTGAAGCATTCGTTTGCAGTAACAGTTTGAATTTTTAGGTTTCACTCTGTTTTCTCCTATATTGACAGATGCAGTTAGAACTCTAAATCAAACACGGTTTGTGCTAGCTTCTTGAAACTTGACACAATACATTAGTTCTACGTTCTATCTCTAAGGTTTGTTTCCTCTTGATGTAGCCTAAAGCAGGGACTGGTGAATAACACTCATATTGAAGGGGTTGCCAAACTTCCAAAACACTAGAGTCTCCTGAAATCTCAACATATATTTTTTCATCCAATCTTCATGATACTTTCAAGTAATGAGCAGTACACCAATCCCACTTGGATGCTCAAGTTTCATTCTTTTACGTTGAAGCATTCGTTTGCAGTAACAGTTTGAATTTTTAGGTTTCACTCTGTTTTCTCCTATATTGGCAGATGCAGTTAGAACTCTATGTCAAACACGGTTTGTGCTAGCTTCTTGAAACTTGACACAATACAGTAGTTCTACGTTCTGTCTCTAAGGTTTGCTTCCTCTTGATGTAGCCTTAAGCAGATCCTGGTGAATGACACATTCAATGAAAGGCGTTGTTAGGCGGCCAAAACACAAGAGTCTCCTGAAATATCAACATAAATTTTGCTTCCGACCTTCATGATACTTTCAAGTAAGGAGCAGTACACCAATCAAACTTGGATGCCCACCTTTCGTTCTCCTAGGTTGAAGCATTCGTTTGCAGTAACAGTTTGAATTTTTAGGTTTCACTCTGTTTTCTCCTATATTGACAGATGCAGTTAGAACTCTATGTCAAACACGGTTTGTGCTAGCTTCTTGAAACTTGACACAAAACATTAGTTCTACGTTCTGTCTCTAAGGTTTGTTTTCTCTTGATGTAGCCTAAAGCAGGGACTGGCGAATAACACTCATATTGAAGGGGTTGCCAAACTTCCAAAACACTAGAGTCTAATGAAATCTCAACATATATTTCTTCATCCAATCTTCATGATACTTTCAAGTAATGATCAGTACACCAATCCCACTTGGATGCTCACGTTTCGTTCTTTTACGTTGAAGCATTCGTTTGCAGTAACAGTTTGAATTTTTAGGTTTCACTCTGTTTTCTCCTATATTGACAGATGCAGTTAGAACTCTAAGTCAAACACGGTTTGTGCTAGCTTCTTGAAACTTGACACAATAGAGTAGTTCTACGTTCTATCTCTAAGGTTTGCTTCCTCTTGATGTAGCCTTAAGCTGATACTGGTGAATGACACATTCAATGGAAGGCGTTGTTAGGCGTCCAAAACACTAGAGTCTCCTGAAATCTCAACATAAATTTTTGCTTCCGACCTCCATGATACTTTCAGGTAATGAGCAGTACACCAATCAAACTTGGATGCCCAAGTTTCGTTCTCCTAGGTTGAATCATTCGTTTGCAGTAACAGTTTGAATTTTTAGGTTTCACTCTGTTTTCTCCTATATTGACAGATGCATTCGAACTCTAAATCAAACACGGTTTGTGCTAGCTTCTTGAAACTTGACACAATACATTAGTTCTACGTTCTATCTCTAAGGTTTGTTTCCTCTTGATGTAGCCTAAAGCAGGGACTGGCGAATAACACTCATATTGAAGGGGTTGCCAAACTTCCAAAACACTAGAGTCTCCTGAAATCTCAACATATATTTTTTCATCCAATCTTCATGATACTTTCAAGTAATGATCAGTACACCAATCCCACTTGGATGCTCAAGTTTCGTTCTTTTACATTGAAGCATTCGTTTGCAGTAACCGTTTGAATTTTTTCGGTTTCGCTCTGTTTTCTCCTATATTGACAGATGCAGTTAGAACTCTAAATCAAACACGGTTTGTGCTCGCTTCTTGAAACGTGAGACAATACAGTAGTTCCACGTTCTATCTCTAAGGTTTGTTTCCTCTTGATGTAGCCTTAAGCAGATACTGGTGAATGACACATTCAATAAAAGGCGTTGTTAGGCTGCCAAAACACTAGACTCTCCTGAAATCTCAACATAAATTATTGCTTCCGACCTTCATGATACTTTCAAGTAATGAGCAGTACACCAATCAAACTTGGATGCCCAAGTTTCGTTCTCCTAGGTTGAAGCATTCGTTTGCAGTAACAGTTTGAATTTTTAGCTTTCACTCTGTTTTCTCCTATATTGACAGATGCGGTTAGAACTCTAAATCAAACACGGTGTGTGCTAGCTTCTTGAAACTTGACACAATACATTAGTTCTACGTTCTATCTCTAACGTTTGTTTCCTCTTGATGTAGCCTAAAGGAGGGACTGGCGAATAACACTCATATTGAAAAGGTTGCCAAACTTCCAAAACACTAGAGTCTCCTGAAATCTCAACATATATTTTTTCATCCAATCTTCATGATACTTTCAAGTAATGATCAGTACCCCAATCCCACTTGGATGCTCAAGTTTCGTTCTTTTACGTTGAAGCATTCGTTTGCAGTAACAGTTTGAATTTTTAGGTTTCACTCTGTTTTCTCCTATATTGACAGATGCAGTTAGAACTCTAAATCAAACACGGTTTGTGCTAGCTTCTTGAAACTTGACACAATACATTAGTTCTACGTTCTATCTCTAAGGTTTGTTTCCTCTTGATGTAGCCTAAAGCAGGGACTGGTGAATAACACTCATATTGAAGGGGTTGCCAAACTTCCAAAACACTAGAGTCTCCTGAAATCTCAACATATATTTTTTCATCCAATCTTCATGATACTTTCAAGTAATGAGCAGTACACCAATCCCACTTGGATGCTCAAGTTTCATTCTTTTACGTTGAAGCATTCGTTTGCAGTAACAGTTTGAATTTTTAGGTTTCACTCTGTTTTCTCCTATATTGGCAGATGCAGTTAGAACTCTATGTCAAACACGGTTTGTGCTAGCTTCTTGAAACTTGACACAATACAGTAGTTCTACGTTCTGTCTCTAAGGTTTGCTTCCTCTTGATGTAGCCTTAAGCAGATCCTGGTGAATGACACATTCAATGAAAGGCGTTGTTAGGCGGCCAAAACACAAGAGTCTCCTGAAATATCAACATAAATTTTGCTTCCGACCTTCATGATACTTTCAAGTAAGGAGCAGTACACCAATCAAACTTGGATGCCCACCTTTCGTTCTCCTAGGTTGAAGCATTCGTTTGCAGTAACAGTTTGAATTTTTAGGTTTCACTCTGTTTTCTCCTATATTGACAGATGCAGTTAGAACTCTATGTCAAACACGGTTTGTGCTAGCTTCTTGAAACTTGACACAAAACATTAGTTCTACGTTCTGTCTCTAAGGTTTGTTTTCTCTTGATGTAGCCTAAAGCAGGGACTGGCGAATAACACTCATATTGAAGGGGTTGCCAAACTTCCAAAACACTAGAGTCTAATGAAATCTCAACATATATTTCTTCATCCAATCTTCATGATACTTTCAAGTAATGATCAGTACACCAATCCCACTTGGATGCTCACGTTTCGTTCTTTTACGTTGAAGCATTCGTTTGCAGTAACAGTTTGAATTTTTAGGTTTCACTCTGTTTTCTCCTATATTGACAGATGCAGTTAGAACTCTAAGTCAAACACGGTTTGTGCTAGCTTCTTGAAACTTGACACAATAGAGTAGTTCTACGTTCTATCTCTAAGGTTTGCTTCCTCTTGATGTAGCCTTAAGCTGATACTGGTGAATGACACATTCAATGGAAGGCGTTGTTAGGCGTCCAAAACACTAGAGTCTCCTGAAATCTCAACATAAATTTTTGCTTCCGACCTCCATGATACTTTCAGGTAATGAGCAGTACACCAATCAAACTTGGATGCCCAAGTTTCGTTCTCCTAGGTTGAATCATTCGTTTGCAGTAACAGTTTGAATTTTTAGGTTTCACTCTGTTTTCTACTATATTGACAGATGCGTTCGAACTCTAAATCAAACACGGTTTGTGCTAGCTTCTTGAAACTTGACACAATACATTAGTTCTACGTTCTATCTCTAAGGTTTGTTTCCTCTTGATGTAGCCTAAAGCAGGGACAGGCGAATAACACTCATATTGAAGGGGTTGCCAAACTTCCAAAACACTAGAGTCTCCTGAAATCTCAACATATATTTTTTCATCCAATCTTCATGATACTTTCAAGTAATGATCAGTACACCAATCCCACTTGGATGCTCAAGTTTCGTTCTTTTACGTTGAAGCATTCGTTTGCAGTAACAGTTTGAATTTTTTCGGTTTCGCTCTGTTTTCTCCTATATTGACAGATGCAGTTAGAACTCTAAATCAAACACGGTTTGTGCTAGCTTCTTGAAACTTGACACAATAGAGTAGTTCTACGTTCTATCTCTAAGGTTTGTTTCCTCTTGATGTAGCCTTAAGCAGATACTGGTGAATGACACATTCAATGAAAGGCGTTGTTAGGCTGCCAAAACACTAGACTCTCCTGAAATCTCAACATAAATTATTGCTTCCGACCTTCATGATACTTTCAAGTAATGAGCAGTACACCAATCAAACTTGGATGCCCAAGTTTCGTTCTCCTAGGTTGAAGCATTCGTTTGCAGTAACAGTTTGAATTTTTAGCTTTCACTCTGTTTTCTCCTATATTGACAGATGCGGTTAGAACTCTAAATCAAACACGGTGTGTGCTAGCTTCTTGAAACTTGACACAATACATTAGTTCTACGTTCTATCTCTAAGGTTTGTTTCCTCTTGATGTAGCCTAAAGGAGGGACTGGCGAATAACACTCATATTGAAAAGGTTGCCAAACTTCCAAAACACTAGAGTCTCCTGAAATCTGAACATATATTTTTTCATCCAATCTTCATGATACTTTCAAGTAATGATCAGTACCCCAATCCCACTTGGATGCTCAAGTTTCGTTCTTTTACGTTGAAGCATTCGTTTGCAGTAACAGTTTGAATTTTTAGGTTTCACTCTGTTTTCTCCTATATTGACAGATGCAGTTAGAACTCTAAATCAAACACGGTTTGTGCTAGCTTCTTGAAACTTGACACAATACATTAGTTCTACGTTCTATCCCTAAGGTTTGTTTCCTCTTGATGTAGCTTAAAGCAGGGACTGGCGAATAACACTCATATTGAAGGGGTTGCCAAACTTCCAAAACACTAGAGTCCCTGAAATCTCAACATATATTTTTTCATCCAATCTTCATGATACTTTCAAGTAATGAGCAGTACACCAATCCCACTTGGATGCTCAATGTTTTCGTTCTTTTACGTTGAAGCATTCGTTTGCAGTAACAGTTTGAATTTTTAGGTTTCACTCTGTTTTCTCCTATATTGACAGATGCAGATTGAACTCTATGTCAAACACGGTTTGTGCTAGCTTCTTGAAACTTGACACAATACAGTAGTTCTACGTTCTATCTCTAAGGTTTGCTTCCTCTTGATGTAGCCTTAAGCAGATCCTGGTGAATGACACATTCAATGAAAGGCGTTGTTAGGCGGCCAAAACACTAGAGTCTCCTGAAATATCAACATAAATTTTGCTTCCGACCTTCATGATACTTTCAAGTAAGGAGCATTACACCAATCAAACTTGGATGCCCACCTTTCGTTCTCCTAGGTTGAAGCATTCGTTTGCAGTAACAGTTTGAATTTTTAGGTTTCACTCTGTTTTCTCCTATATTGACAGATGCAGTTAGAACTCTATGTCAAACACGGTTTGTGCTAGCTTCTAGAAACTTGACACAAAACATTAGTTCTATGTTCTGTCTCTAAGGTTTGTTTCCTCTTGATGTAGCCTAAAGCATGGACTGGCGAATAACACTCATATTGAAGGGGTTGTAAAAACTTCCAAAACACTAGAGTCTAATGAAATCTCAACATATATTTCTTCATCCAATCTTCATGATACTTTCAAGTAATGATCAGTACACCAATCCCACTTGGATGCTCAAGTTTCGTTCTTTTACATTGAAGCATTCGTTTGCAGTAACCGTTTGAATTTTTTCGGTTTCGCTCTGTTTTCTCCTATATTGACAGATGCAGTTAGAACTCTAAATCAAACACGGTTTGTGCTCGCTTCTTGAAACGTGAGACAATACAGTAGTTCTACGTTCTATCTCTAAGGTTTGTTTCCTCTTGATGTAGCCTTAAGCAGATACTGGTGAATGACACATTCAATAAAAGGCGTTGTTAGGCTGCCAAAACACTAGACTCTCCTGAAATCTCAACATAAATTATTGCTTCCGACCTTCATGATACTTTCAAGTAATGAGCAGTACACCAATCAAACTTGGATGCCCAAGTTTCGTTCTCCTAGGTTGAAGCATTCGTTTGCAGTAACAGTTTGAATTTTTAGCTTTCACTCTGTTTTCTCCTATATTGACAGATGCGGTTAGAACTCTAAATCAAACACGGTGTGTGCTAGCTTCTTGAAACTTGACACAATACATTAGTTCTACGTTCTATCTCTAACGTTTGTTTCCTCTTGATGTAGCCTAAAGGAGGGACTGGCGAATAACACTCATATTGAAAAGGTTGCCAAACTTCCAAAACACTAGAGTCTCCTGAAATCTCAACATATATTTTTTCATCCAATCTTCATGATACTTTCAAGTAATGATCAGTACCCCAATCCCACTTGGATGCTCAAGTTTCGTTCTTTTACGTTGAAGCATTCGTTTGCAGTAACAGTTTGAATTTTTAGGTTTCACTCTGTTTTCTCCTATATTGACAGATGCAGTTAGAACTCTAAATCAAACACGGTTTGTGCTAGCTTCTTGAAACTTGACACAATACATTAGTTCTACGTTCTATCTCTAAGGTTTGTTTCCTCTTGATGTAGCCTAAAGCAGGGACTGGTGAATAACACTCATATTGAAGGGGTTGCCAAACTTCCAAAACACTAGAGTCTCCTGAAATCTCAACATATATTTTTTCATCCAATCTTCATGATACTTTAAAGTAATGAGCAGTACACCAATCCCACTTGGATGCTCAAGTTTCATTCTTTTACGTTGAAGCATTCGTTTGCAGTAACAGTTTGAATTTTTAGGTTTCACTCTGTTTTCTCCTATATTGGCAGATGCAGTTAGAACTCTATGTCAAACACGGTTTGTGCTAGCTTCTTGAAACTTGACACAATACAGTAGTTCTACGTTCTGTCTCTAAGGTTTGCTTCCTCTTGATGTAGCCTTAAGCAGATCCTGGTGAATGACACATTCAATGAAAGGCGTTGTTAGGCGGCCAAAACACTAGAGTCTCCTGAAATATCAACATAAATTTTGCTTCCGACCTTCATGATACTTTCAAGTAAGGAGCAGTACACCAATCAAACTTGGATGCCCACGTTTCGTTCTCCTAGGTTGAAGCATTCGTTTGCAGTAACAGTTTGAATTTTTAGGTTTCAATCTGTTTTCTCCTATATTGACAGATGCAGTTAGAACTCTATGTCAAACACGGTTTGTGCTAGCTTCTTGAAACTTGACACAAAACATTAGTTCTACGTTCTGTCTCTAAGGTTTGTTTCCTCTTGATGTAGCCTAAAGCAGGGACTGGCGAATAACACTCATATTGAAGGGGTTGCCAAACTTCCAAAACACTAGAGTCTAATGAAATCTCAACATATATTTCTTCATCCAATCTTCATGATACTTTCAAGTAATGATCAGTACACCAATCCCACTTGGATGCTCACGTTTCGTTCTTTTACGTAGAAGCATTCGTTTGCAGTAACAGTTTGAATTTTTAGGTTTCACTCTGTTTTCTCCTATATTGACAGATGCAGTTAGAACTCTAAGTCAAACACGGTTTGTGCTAGCTTCTTGAAACTTGACACAATACAGTAGTTCTAGGTTCTATCTCTAAGGTTTGCTTCCTCTTGATGTAGCCTTAAGCAGATACTGGTGAATGACACATTCAATGAAAGGCGTTGTTAGGCTGCCAAAACACTAGACTCTCCTGAAATCTCAACATAAATTTTTGCTTCCGACCTTCATGATACTTTCAAGTAATGAGCAGTACACCAATCAAACTTGGATGCCCAAGTTTCTTTCTCCTAGGTTGAAGCATTCGTTTGCAGTAACAGTTTGAATTTTTAGGTTTCACTCTGTTTTCTCCTATATTGACAGATGCAGTTCGAACTATATCAAACACGGTTTGTGCTAGCTTTTGAAACTTGACACAATACATGAGTTCTACGTTCTATCTCTAAGGTTTGTTTCCTCTTGATGTAGCCTAAAGCAGGGACTGGCGAATAACACTTATAATGAAAGGAGTTGCCAAACTTCCAAAACACTAGAGTCTCCTGAAATCTCAACATATATTTCTTCATCCAATCTTCATGATACTTTCAAGTAATGATCAGTACACCAATCCCACTTGGATGCTCACGTTTCGTTCTTTTACGTTGAAGCATTCGTTTGCAGTAACAGTTTGAATTTTTAGGTTTCACTCTGTTTTCTCCTATATTGACAGATGCAGTTAGAACTCTAAATCAAACACGGTTTGTGCTAGCTTCTTGAAACTTGACACAATAGAGTAGTTCTACGTTCTATCTCTAAGGTTTGTTTCCTCTTGATGTAGCCTTAAGCAGATACTGGTGAATGACACATTAAATGGAAGGCGTTGTTAGGCGTCCAAAACACTAGAGTCTCCTGAAATCTCAACATATATTTTTTCATCCAATCTTCATGATACTTTCAAGTAATGATCAGTACACCAATCCCACTTGGATGCTCAAGTTTCGTTCTTTTACGTTGAAGCATTCGTTTGCAGTAACAGTTTGAATTTTTAGGTTTCACTCTGTTTTCTCCTATATTGACAGATGCAGTTAGAACTCTAAGTCAATCACGGTTTGTGCTAGCTTCTTGAAACTTGACACAATACAGTAGTTCTAGGTTCTATCTCTAAGGTTTGCTTCCTCTTGATGTAGCCTTAAGCCGATACTGGTGAATGACACATTCAATGGAAGGCGTTGTTAGGCGTCCAAAACACTAGAGTCTCCTGAAATCTCAACATAAATTTTTGCTTCCGACCTTCATGATACTTTCAAGTAATGAGCAGTACACCTATCAAACTTGGATGCCCAAGTTTCGTTCTCCTAGGTTGAAGCATTCGTTTGCAGTAACAGTTTGAATTTTTAGCTTTCACTCTGTTTTCTACTATATTGACAGATGCGTTCGAACTCTAAATCAAACACGGTTTGTGCTAGCTTCTTAAAACTTGACACAATACATTAGTTCTACGTTCTATCTCTAAGGTTTGTTTCCTCTTGATGTAGCCTAAAGGAGGGACTGGCGAATAACACTCATATTGAAGGTGTTGCCAAACTTCCAAAACACTAGAGTCTCCTGAAATCTCAACATATATTTTTTCATCCAATCTTCATGATACTTTCAAGTAATGATCAGTACCCCAATCCCACTTGGATGCTCAAGTTTCGTTCTTTTACGTTGAAGCATTCCCTTTGCAGTAACAGTTTGAATTTTTAGGTTTCACTCTGTTTTCTCCTATATTGACAGATGCAGTTAGAACTCTAAATCAAACACGGTTTGTGCTAGCTTCTTGAAACTTGACACAATAGAGTAGTTCTACGTTCTATCTCTAAGGTTTGTTTGCTCTTGATGTAGCCTTAAACAGGTACTGGTGAATGACACATTCAATGGAAGGCGTTGTTAGGCGTCCAAAACACTAGAGTCTCCTGAAATCTCAACATAAATTTTTGCTTCCGACCTTCATGATACTTTCAAGTAATGAGCAGTACACCAATCAAACTTGGATGCCCAAGTTTCGTTCTCCTAGGTTGAAGCATTCGTTTGCAGTAACAGTTTGAATTTTTAGCTTTCACTCTGTTTTCTCCTATATTGACAGATGCATTCGAACTCTAAATCAAACACGGTTTGTGCTAGCTTCTTGAAACTTGACACAATACATTAGTTCTACGTTCTATCTCTAAGGTTTGTTTCCTCTTGAAGTAGCCTAAAGCAGGGACTATCGAATAACACTCAAATTGAAGGTGTTGCCAAACTTCCAGAACACTAGAGTCTCCTGAAATCTCAACATATATTTTTTCATCCAATCTTCATGATACTTTCAAGTAATGATCAGTACACAAATCCCACTTGGATGCTCAAGTTTCGTTCTTTTATGTTGAAGCATTCGTTTGCAGTAACAGTTTGAATTTTTAGGTTTCACTCTGTTTTCTCCTATATTGACAGATGCAGTTAGAACTCTAAATCAAACACGGTTTGTGCTAGCTTCTTGAATCTTAACACAATACAGTAGTTCTACGTTCTATCTCTAAAGTTTGTTTCCTCTTGATGTAGCCTTAAGCAGATACTGGTGAATGACACATTCAATGAAAGGCGTTGTTAGGCTGCCAAATCACTAGACTCTTCTGAAATCTCAACATAAATTTTTGCTTCCGATCTTCATGATACTTTCAAGTAATGAGCAGTACACCAATCAAACTTGGATGCCCAAGTTTCGTTCTCCTAGGTTGAAGCATTCGTTTGCAGTAACAGTTTGAATTTTTAGGTTTCACTCTGTTTTCTCCTATATTGACAGATGCAATTCGAACTATATCAAACACGGTTTGTGCTAGCTTCTTGAAACTTGACACAATACATTAGTTCTACGTTCTATCTCTAAGGTTTGTTTCCTCTTGATGTAGCCTAAAGCAGGGACTGGCGAATAACACTTATAATGAAAGGAGTTTCCAAACTTCCAAAACACTAGAGTCTCCTGAAATCTCAACATATATTTTTTCATCCAATCTCATATATTTTTTCATCCAATCTTCATGATACTTTCAAGTAATGATCAGTACACCAATCCCACTTGGATGCTCAAGTTTCGTTCTTTTACGTTGAAGCATTCGTTTGCCGTAACAGTTTGAATTTTTAGGTTTCACTCTGTTTTCTCCTATATTGACAGATGCAGTTAGAACTCTAAATCAAACACGGTTTGTGCTAGCTTCTTGAAACTTGACACAATACAGTAGTTCTACGTTCTATCTCTAAGGTTTGTTTCCTCTTGATGTAGCCTTAAGCAGGTACTGGTGAATGACACATTCAATGGAAGGCGTTGTTAGGCGTCCAAAACACTAGAGTCTCCTGAAATCTCAACGTAAAATTTTGCTTCCGACCTTCATGATACTTTCAAGTAATGAGCAGTACACCAATCAAACTTGGATGCCCAAGTTTCGTTCTCCTAGGTTGAAGCATTCGTTTGCAGTAACAGTTTGAATTTTTAGGTTTCACTATGTTTTCTCCTTTGTTGACAGATGCAGTTCGAACTATATCAAACACGGTTTGTGCTAGCTTCTTGAAACTTGACACAATACATTAGTTCTACGTTCTATCACTAAGGTTTGTTTCCTCTTGATGTAGCCTAAAGCAGGGACAGGCGAATAACACTTATAATGAAAGGAGTTGCCAAACTTCCAAAACACTAAAGTCTCCTGAAATCTCAACATATATTTTTTCATCCAAACTTCATGATACTTTCAAGTAATGATCAGTACACCAATCTCACTTGGATGCTCAAGTTTCGTTCTTTTACGTTGAAGCATTCGTTTGCAGTAACATGTTGAATTTTTAGGTTTCACTCTGTTTTCTCCTATATTGACAGATGCAGTTAGAACTCTAAATCAAACACGGTTTGTGGTAGCTTCTTGAAACTTGACACAATACAGTAGTTCTACATTCTATCTCTAAGGTTTGTTTCCTCTTGATGTAGCCTTAAGCAGATACTGGTGAATGACACATTCAATGAAAGGTGATGTTAGGCTGCGAAAACACTAGACTCTCCTGAAATCTCAACATAAATTTTTGTTTCCGACCTTCATGATACTTTCAAGTAATGAGCAGTACACCAATCAAACTTGGATGCCCAAGTTTCGTTCTCCTAGGTTATAGCATTCGTTTGCAGTAACAGTTTGAATTTTTAGGTTTCACTCTGTTTTCTCCTATATTGACAGATGGAGTTCGAACTATATCAAACGCGGTTTGTGCTAGCTTCTTGAAACTTGACACAATACATTAGTTCTACGTTCTATCTCTAAGGTTGGTTTCCTCTTGATGTAGCCTAAAGCAGGGACTGGCGAATAACACTTATAATGAAAGGAGTTGCCAAACTTCCAAAACACTAGAGTCTCCTGAAATCTCAACATATATTTTTTCATCCAATCTTCATGATACTTTCAAGTAATGATCAGTACACCAATCCCACTTGGATGCTCAAGTTTCGTTCTTTTACGTTGAAGATTTCGTTTGTAGTAACAGTTTGAATTTTAAGGTTTCACTCTGTTTTCTTATATATTGACAGATGCAGTTAGAACTCTAAATCAAACACGGTTTGTGCTAGCTTCTTGAAACTTGACACAATACAGTAGTTCTACGTTCTATCTCTAAGGTTTGTTTCCTCTTGATGTAGCCTTTAGCAGGTACTGGTGAATGACACATTCAATTGAAGGCGTTGTTAGGCGTCGAAAACACTAGAGTCTCCTGAAATCTCAACATAAATTTTTGCTTCCGACCTTCATGATACTTTCAAGTAATGAGCAGTACACCAATCAAACTTGGATGCCCAAGTTTCGTTCTCCTAGGTTGAAGCATTCGTTTGCAGTAACAGTTTGAATTTTTAGGTTTCACTCTGTTTTCTACTATATTGACAGATGCGTTGGAACTCTAAATCAAACACGGTTTGTGCTAGCTTCTTGAAACTTGACACTATACATTAGTTCTACGTTCTATCTCTAAGGTTTGTTTCCTCTTGATGTAGCCTAAAGCAGGGACTGGCGAATAACACTCATATTGAAGGGGATGCCAAACTTCCAAAACACTAGAGTCTCCTGAAATCTCAACATATATTTTTTCATCCAATCTTCATGATACTTTCAAGTAATGATCAGTACACCAATCCCACTTGGATGCTCAAGTTTCGTTCTTTTACGTTGAAGCATTCGTTTGCAGTAACAGTTTGAATTTTTAGGTTTCACTCCGTTTTCTCCTATATTGACAGATGCAGTTAGAACTCTAAATCAAACACGGTTTGTGCTAGCTTCTTGAAACTTGACACAATACAGTAGTTCTACGTTCTATCTCTAAGGTTTGTTTCCTCTTGATGTAGCCTTAAGCAGATACTGGTGAATGACACATTCAATGAAAGGCGTTGTTAGGCGGCCAAAACACTAGAGTCTCCTGAAATCTCAACATAAATTTTTGCTTCCGACCTTCATGATCCTTTCAAGTAATGAGCAGTACACCAATCAAACTTGGATGCCAAAGTTTCGTTCTCCTAGGTTGAAGCATTCGTTTGCAGTAACAGTTTGAATTTTTAGGTTTCACTCTGTTTTCTCCTATATTGACAGATGTATTTAGAACTCTAAATCAAACACGGTTTGTGCTAGCTTCTTGTAACTTGACACAATACAGTAGTTCTACGTTCTATCTATAAGGTTTGCTTCCTCTTGATGTACCCATAAGCAGATACTGGTGAATGACACATTCAATGAAAGGCGTTGTTAGGCGGCCAAAACACTAGACTCTCCTGAAATCTCAACATAAATTTTTGCTTCCGACCTTCATGATACTTTCAAGTAATGAGCAGTACACCAATCAAACTTGGATGCCCAGGTTTCGTTCTCCTAGGTTGAATCATTCGTTTGCAGTAACAGTTTGAATTTTTAGGTTTCACTCTGTTTTCTACTCTATTGACAGATGCGTTCGAACTCTAAATCAAACACGGTTTTTGATAGCTTCTTGAAACTTGACACAATACATTAGTTCTACGTTCTATCTCTAAGGTTTGTTTCCTCTTGATGTAGCCTAAAGCAGGGACTGGCGAATAACACTCATATTGAAGGGGTTGCCAAACTTCCGAAACACTAGAGTCTCCTGAAATCTCAACATACATTTTTTCATCCAATCGTCATGATACTTTCAAGTAATGTCAGTACACCAATCCCACTTGGATGCTCAAGTTTCGTTCTTCTACGTTGAAGCATTCGTTTTCAGTAACAGTTTGAATTTTTAGGTTTCACTCTGTTTTCTCCTATATTGACAGATGCAGTTAGAACTCTAAATCAAACACGGTTTGTGCTAGCTTCTTGAAACTTGACACAATACATTAGTTTTACGTTCTATCTCTAAGGTTTGTTTCCTCTTGATGTAGCCTAAAGCAGGGACTGGCGAATAAAACTCATATTGAAGGGGTTGCCAAACTTCCGAAACACTAGGGTCTCCTGAAATCTCAACATATATTTTTTCATCCAATCCTCATGATACTTTCAAGTAATGATCAGTACACCAATCCCACATGGATGCTCAAGTTTCATTCTTTTACGTTCAAGCATTCGTTTGCAGTAACAGTTTGAATTTTTAGTTTTCACTCTGTTTTCTCCTATATTGACAGATGCAGTTAGAACTCTAAATCAAACACGGTTTGTGCTAGCTTCTTGAAACTTGACACAATACAGTAGTTCTACGTTCTATCTCTAAGGTTTGTTTCCTCTTGATGTAGCCTTAAGCAGATACTGGTGAATGACACATTCAATGAAAGGCGTTGTTAGGCTGCCAAAACACTAAACTCTCCTGAAATCTCAACATAAATTTTTGCTCCCGACCTTCATGATACTTTCAAGTAATGAGCAGTACACCAATCAAACTTGGATGCCCAAGTTTCGTTCTCCTAGGTTGAAGCATTCGTTTGCAGTAACAGTATGAATTTTTAGCTTTCACTCTGTTTTCTCCTTTGTTGACAGATGCAGTTCGAACTATATCAAACACGGTTTGTGCTAGCTTCTTGAAACTTGACACAATACATTAGTTCCACGTTCTATCTCTAAGGTTTGTTTCCTCTTGATCTAGCCTAAAGCAGGGACTGGCGAATAACACTTATAATGAAAGGAGTTGCCAAACTTCCAAAACACTAAAGTCTCCTGAAATCTCAACATATATTTTTTCATCCAAACTTCGTGATACTTTCAAGTAATGATCAGTACACCAATCCCACTTGGATGCTCAAGTTTCGTTCTTTTACGTTGAAGCATTCGTTTGCAGTAACAGTTTGAATTTTTAGGTTTCACTCTGTTTTCTCCTATATTGACAGATGCAGTTAGAACTCTAAATCAAACACGGTTTGTGCTAGCTTCTTGAAACTTGACACAATACAGTAGTTCTACATTCTATCTCTAAGGTTTGTTTCCTCTTGATGTAGCCTTAAGCAGATACTGGTGAATGACACATTCAATGAAAGGTGATGTTAGGCTGCGAAAACACTAGACTCTCCTGAAATCTCAACATAAATTTTTGTTTCCGACCTTCATGATACTTTCAAGTAATGAGCAGTACACCAATCAAACTTGGATGCCCAAGTTTCGTTCTCCTAGGTTGATAGCATTCGTTTGCAGTAACAGTTTGAATTTTTAGGTTTCACTCTGTTTTCTCCTATATTGACAGATGGAGTTCGAACTATATCAAACGCGGTTTGTGCTAGCTTCTTGAAACTTGACACAATACATTAGTTCTACGTTCTATCTCTAAGGTTGGTTTCCTCTTGATGTAGCCTAAAGCAGGGACTGGCGAATAACACTTATAATGAAAGGAGTTGCCAAACTTCCAAAACACTAGAGTCTCCTGAAATCTCAACATATATTTTTTCATCCAATCTTCATGATACTTTCAAGTAATGATCAGTACACCAATCCCACTTGGATGCTCAAGTTTCGTTCTTTTACGTTGAAGCATTCGTTTGCAGTAACAGTTTGAATTTTTAGGTTTTCACTCTGTTTTCTCCTATATTGACAGATGCAGTTAGAACTCTAAATCAAAACACGGTTTGTGCTAGCTTCTTGAAACTTGATACAATACAGTAGTTCTACGGTTCTATCTCTAAGGTTTGTTTCCTCTTGATGTAGCCTTAAGCAGATACTGGTGAATGACACATTCAATGAAAGGCGTTGTTAGGCGGCCAAAACATTAGAGTCTCCTGAAATCTCCATATAAATTTTTGCTTCCGACCTTCATGATACTTTCAAGTAATGAGCAGTACACCAATCAAACTTGGATTCCAAGTTTCGTTCTCCTAGGTTGAAGCATTCGTTTGCAGTAACAGTTTGAATTTTTAGGTTTCACTCTGTTTTCTACTATATTGACAGATGCGTTCGAACTCTAAATCAAACACGGTTTTTTGATAGCTTCTTGAAACTTGACACAATACATTAGTTCTACTTTCTATCTCTAAGGTTTGTTTCCTCTTGATGTAGCCTAAGCAGGGACTGGCGAATAACACTCATATTGAAGGGGTTGCCAAACTTCCGAAACACTAGAGTCTCCTGAAATCTCAACATACATTTTTTCATCCAATCGTCATGATACTTTCAAGTAATGATCAGTACACCAATCCCACTTGGATGCTCAAGTTTCGTTCTTCTACATTGAAGCATTCGTTTTCAGTAACAGTTTGAATTTTTAGGTTTCACTCTGTTTTCTTCCTATATTGACAGATGCAGTTAGAACTCTAAATCAAACACGGTTTGTGCTAGCTTCTTGAAACTTGACACAATACATTAGTTTTACGTTCTATCTCTAAGGTTTGTTTCCTCTTGATGTAGCCTAAAGCAGGGACTGGCGAATAACACTCATATTGAAGGGGTTGCCAAACTTCCGAAACACTAGAGTCTCCTGAAATCTCAACATATATTTTTTCATCCAATCCTCATGATACTTTCAAGTAATGATCAGTACACCAATCCCACTTGGATGCTCAAGTTTCATTCTTTTACGTTCATCATTCGTTTGCAGTAACAGTTTGAATTTTTAGTTTTCACTCTGTTTTCTCCTATATTGACAGATGCAGTTAGAACTCTAAATCAAACACGGTTTGTGCTAGCTTCTTGAAACTTGACACAATACAGTAGTTCTACGTTCTATCTCTAAGGTTTGTTTCCTCTTGATGTAGCCTTAAGCAGATACTGGTGAATGACACATTCAATGAAAGGCGTTGTTAGGCTGCCAAAACACTAAACTCTCCTGAAATCTCAACATAAATTTTGCTCCCGACCTTCATGATACTTTCAAGTAATGAGCAGTACACCAATCAAACTTGGATGCCCAAGTTTCGTTCTCCTAGGTTGAAGCATTCGTTTGCAGTAACAGTATGAATTTTTAGCTTTCACTCTGTTTTCTCCTTTGTTGACAGATGCAGTTCGAACTATATCAAACACGGTTGTGCTAGCTTCTTGAAACTTGACACAATACATTAGTTCTACGTTCTATCTCTAAGGTTGGTTTCCTCTTGATGTAGCCTAAAGCAGGGACTGGCGAATAACACTTAAAATGAAAGGAGTTGCCAAACTTCCAAAACACTAAAGTCTCCTGAAATCTCAACATATATTTTTTCATCCAAACTTCATGATACTTTCAAGTAATGATCAGTACACCAATCCCACTTGGATGCTCAAGTTTCGTTCTTTTACGTTGAAGCATTCGTTTGCAGTAACAGTTTGAATTTTTAGTTTCACTCTGTTTTCTCCTATATTGACAGATGCAGTTAGAACTCTAAATCAAACACGGTTTGTGCTAGCTTCTTGAAACTTGACACAATTCAGTAGTTCTACATTCTATCTCTAAGGTTTGTTTCCTCTTGATGTAGCCTAAGCAGATACTGGTGAATGACACATTCAATGAAAGGTGATGTTAGGCTGCGAAAACATTAGACTCTCCTGAAATCTCAACATAAATTTTGTTTCCGACCTTCATGATACTTTCAAGTAATGAGCAGTACACCAATCAAACTTGGATGCCCAAGTTTCGTTCTCCTAGGTTATAGCATTCGTTTGCAGTAACAGTTTGAATTTTTAGGTTTCACTCTGTTTTCTCCTATATTGACAGATGGAGTTCGAACTATATCAAACGCGGTTTGTGCTAGCTTCTTGAAACTTGACACAATACATTAGTTCTACGTTCTATCTCTAAGGTTGGTTTCCTCTTGATGTAGCCTAAAGCAGGGACTGGCGAATAACACTTATAATGAAAGGAGTTGCCAAACTTCCAAAACACTAGAGTCTCCTGAAATCTCAACATATATTTTTTCATCCAATCTTCATGATACTTTCAAGTAATGATCAGTACACCAATCCCACTTGGATGCTCAAGTTTCGTTCTTTTACGTTGAAGCATTCGTTTGCCGTAACAGTTTGAATTTTTAGGTTTCACTCTGTTTTCTCCTATATTGACAGATGCAGTTAGAACTCTAAATCAAACACGGTTTGTGCTAGCTTCTTGAAACTTGACACAATACAGTAGTTCTACGTTCTATCTCTAAGGTTTGTTTCCTCTTGATGTAGCCTTAAGCAGATACTGGTGAATGACACATTCAATGAAAGGCGTTGTTAGGCGGCCAAAACACTAGACTCTCCTGAAATCTCAACATAAATTTTTGCTTCCGACCTTCATGATACTTTCAAGTAATGAGTAGTACACCAATCAAACTTGGATGCCCAAGTTTCGTTCTCCTAGGTTGAAGCATTCGTTTGCAGTAACAGTTTGAATTTTTAGGTTTCACTCTGTTTTCTACTATATTGACAGATGCGTTCGAACTCTAAATCAAATACGGTTTTGATAGCTTCTTGAAACTTGACACAATACATTAGTTCTACGTTCTATCTCTAAGGTTTGTTTCCTCTTGATGTAGCCTAAAGCAGGGACTAGCGAATAACACTCATATTGAAGGGGTTGCCAAACTTCCGAAACACTAGAGTCTCCTGAAATCTCAACATACATTTTTTCATCCAATCGTCATGATACTTTCAAGTAATGATCAGTACACCAATCCCACTTGGATGCTCAAGTTTCGTTCTTCTACGTTGAAGCATTAGTTTTCTGTAACAGTTTGAATTTTTAGGTTTCACTCTGTTTTCTCCTATATTGACAGATGCAGTTAGAACTCTAAATCAAACACGGTTTGTGCTAGCTTCTTGAAACTTGACACAATACATTAGTTTTACGTTCTATCTCTAAGGTTTGTTTCCTCTTGATGTAGCCTAAAGCAGGGACTGGCGAATAACACTCATATTGAAGGGTTGCCAAACTTCCGAAACACTAGAGTCTCCTGAAATCTCAACATATATTTTTCATCCAATCCTCATGATACTTTCAAGTAATGATCAGTACACCAATCCCACTTGGATGCTCAAGTTTCATTCTTTTACGTTCAAGCATTCGTTTGCAGTAACAGTTGAATTTTTAGTTTTCACTCTGTTTTCTCCTATATTGACAGATGCAGTTAGAACTCTAAATCAAACACGGTTTGTGCTAGCTTCTTGAAACTTGACACAATACAGTAGTTCTACGTTCTATCTCTAAGGTTTGTTTCCTCTTGATGTACCCTTAAGCAGATACTGGTGAATGACACATTCAATGAAAGGCGTTGTTAGGCTGCCAAAACACTAAACTCTCCTGAAATCTCAACATAAATTTTTGCTCCCGACCTTCATGATACTTTCAAGTAATGAGCAGTACACCAATCAAACTTGGATGCCCAAGTTTCGTTCTCCTAGGTTGAATCATTCGTTTGCAGTAACAGTATGAATTTTTAGCTTTCACTCTGTTTTCTCCTTTGTTGACAGATGCAGTTCGAACTATATCAAACACGGTTTGTGCTAGCTTCTTGAAACTTGACACAATACATTAGTTCTACGTTCTATCACTAAGGTTTGTTTCCTCTTGATGTAGCCTAAAGCAGGGACTGGCGAATAACACTTATAATGAAAGGATTTGCCAAACTTCCAAAACACTAAAGTCTCCTGAAATCTCAACATATATTTTTTCATCCAAACTTCATGATACTTTCAAGTAATGATCAGTACACCAATCTCACTTGGATGCTCAAGTTTCGTTCTTTTACGTTGAAGCATTCGTTTGCAGTAACAGTTTGAATTTTTAGGTTTCACTCTGTTTTCTCCTATATTGACAGATGCAGTTAGAACTCTAAATCAAACACGGTTTGTGCTAGCTTCTTGAAACTTGACACAATACAGTAGTTCTACATTCTATCTCTAAGGTTTGTTTCCTCTTGATGTAGCCTTAAGCAGATACTGGTGAATGACACATTCAATGAAAGGTGATGTTAGGCTGCGAAAACACTAGACTCTCCTGAAATCTCAACATAAATTTTTGTTTCCGACCTTCATGATACTTTCAAGTAATGAGCAGTACACCAATCAAACTTGGATGCCCAAGTTTCGTTCTCCTAGGTTATAGCATTCGTTTGCAGTAACAGTTTGAATTTTTAGGTTTCACTCTGTTTTCTCCTATATTGACAGATGGAGTTCGAACTATATCAAACGCGGTTTGTGCTAGCTTCTTGAAACTTGACACAATACATTAGTTCTACGTTCTATCTCTAAGGTTGGTTTCCTCTTGATGTAGCCTAAAGCAGGGACTGGCGAATAACACTTATAATGAAAGGAGTTGCCAAACTTCCAAAACACTAGAGTCTCCTGAAATCTCAACATATATTTTTTCATCCAATCTTAATGATACTTTCAAGTAATGATCAGTACACCAATCCCACTTGGATGCTCAAGTTTCGTTCTTTTACGTTGAAGATTCGTTTGCAGTAACAGTTTGAATTTTAAGGTTTCACTCTGTTTTCTTATATATTGACAGATGCAGTTAGAACTCTAAATCAAACACGGTTTGTGCTAGCTTCTTGAAACTTGACACAATACAGTAGTTCTACGTTCTATCTCTAAGGTTTGTTTCCTCTTGATGTAGCCTTTAGCAGTTACTGGTGAATGACACATTCAATTGAAGGCGTTGTTAGGCGTCGAAAACACTAGAGTCTCCTGAAATCTCAACATAAATTTTTGCTTCCGACCTTCATGATACTTTCAAGTAATGAGCAGTACACCAATCAAACTTGGATGCCCAAGTTTCGTTCTCCTAGGTTGAAGCATTCGTTTGCAGTAACAGTTTGAATTTTTAGGTTTCACTCTGTTTTCTACTATATTGACAGATGCGTTGGAACTCTAAATCAAACACGGTTTGTGCTAGCTTCTTGAAACTTGACACTATACATTAGTTCTACGTTCTATCTCTAAGGTTTGTTTCCTCTTGATGTAGCCTAAAGCAGGGACTGGCGAATAACACTCATATTGAAGGGGATGCCAAACTTCCAAAACACTAGAGTCTCCTGAAATCTCAACATATATTTTTTCATCCAATCTTCATGATACTTTCAAGTAATGATCAGTACACCAATCCCACTTGGATGCTCAAGTTTCGTTCTTTTACGTTGAAGCATTCGTTTGCAGTAACAGTTTGAATTTTTAGGTTTCACTCTGTTTTCTCCTATATTGACAGATGCAGTTAGAACTCTAAATCAAACACGGTTTGTGCTAGCTTCTTGAAACTTGACACAATACAGTAGTTCTACGTTCTATCTCTAAGGTTTGTTTCCTCTTGATGTAGCCTTAAGCAGATACTGGTGAATGACACATTCAATGAAAGGCGTTGTTAGGCGGCCAAAACACTAGAGTCTCCTGAAATCTCAACATAAATTTTTGCTTCCGACCTTCATGATACTTTCAAGTAATGAGCAGTACACCAATCAAACTTGGATGCCAAAGTTTCGTTCTCCTAGGTTGAAGCATTCGTTTGCAGTAACAGTTTGAATTTTTAGGTTTCACTCTGTTTTCTCCTATATTGACAGATGTATTTAGAACTCTAAATCAAACACGGTTTGTGCTAGCTTCTTGTAACTTGACACAATACAGTAGTTCTACGTTCTATCTCTAAGGTTTGCTTCCTCTTGATGTAGCCTTAAGCAGATACTGGTGAATGACACATTCAATGAAAGGCGTTGTTAGGCGGCCAAAACACTAGACTCTCCTGAAATCTCAACATAAATTTTTGCTTCCGACCTTCATGATACTTTCAAGTAATGAGCAGTACACCAATCAAACTTGGATGCCCAGGTTTCGTTCTCCTAGGTTGAAGCATTCGTTTGCAGTAACAGTTTGAATTTTTAGGTTTCACTCTGTTTTCTACTCTATTGACAGATGCGTTCGAACTCTAAATCAAACACGGTTTTTGATAGCTTCTTGAAACTTGACACAATACATTAGTTCTACGTTCTATCTCTAAGGTTTGTTTCCTCTTGATGTAGCCTAAAGCAGGGACTGGCGAATAACACTCATATTGAAGGGGTTGCCAAACTTCCGAAACACTAGAGTCTCCTGAAATCTCAACATACATTTTTTCATCCAATCGTCATGATACTTTCAAGTAATGTCAGTACACCAATCCCACTTGGATGCTCAAGTTTCGTTCTTCTACGTTGAAGCATTCGTTTTCAGTAACAGTTTGAATTTTTAGGTTTCACTCTGTTTTCTCCTATATTGACAGATGCAGTTAGAACTCTAAATCAAACACGGTTTGTGCTAGCTTCTTGAAACTTGACACAATACATTAGTTTTACGTTCTATCTCTAAGGTTTGTTTCCTCTTGATGTAGCCTAAAGCAGGGACTGGCGAATAAAACTCATATTGAAGGGGTTGCCAAACTTCCGAAACACTAGGGTCTCCTGAAATCTCAACATATATTTTTTCATCCAATCCTCATGATACTTTCAAGTAATGATCAGTACACCAATCCCACTTGGATGCTCAAGTTTCATTCTTTTACGTTCAAGCATTCGTTTGCAGTAACAGTTTGAATTTTTAGTTTTCACTCTGTTTTCTCCTATATTGACAGATGCAGTTAGAACTCTAAATCAAACACGGTTTGTGCTAGCTTCTTGAAACTTGACACAATACAGTAGTTCTACGTTCTATCTCTAAGGTTTGTTTCCTCTTGATGTAGCCTTAAGCAGATACTGGTGAATGACACATTCAATGAAAGGCGTTGTTAGGCGGCCAAAACATTAGAGTCTCCTGAAATCTCCATATAAATTTTTGCTTCCGACCTTCATGATACTTTCAAGTAATGAGCAGTACACCAATCAAACTTGGATTCCCAAGTTTCGTTCTCCTAGGTTGAAGCATTCGTTTGCAGTAACAGTTTGAATTTTTAGGTTTCACTCTGTTTTCTACTATATTGACAGATGCGTTCGAACTCTAAATCAAACACGGTTTTTGATAGCTTCTTGAAACTTGACACAATACATTAGTTCTACGTTCTATCTCTAAGGTTTGTTTCCTCTTGATGTAGCCTAAAGCAGGGACTGGCGAATAACACTCATATTGAAGGGGTTGCCAAACTTCCGAAACACTAGAGTCTCCTGAAATCTCAACATACATTTTTTCATCCAATCGTCATGATACTTTCAAGTAATGATCAGTACACCAATCCCACTTGGATGCTCAAGTTTCGTTCTTCTACATTGAAGCATTCGTTTTCAGTAACAGTTTGAATTTTTAGGTTTCACTCTGTTTTCTCCTATATTGTCAGATGCAGTTAGAACTCTAAATCAAACACGGTTTGTGCTAGCTTCTTGAAACTTGACACAATACATTAGTTTTACGTTCTATCTCTAAGGTTTGTTTCCTCTTGATGTAGCCTAAAGCAGGGACTGGCGAATAACACTCATATTGAAGGGGTTGCCAAACTTCCGAAACACTAGAGTCTCCTGAAATCTCAACATATATTTTTTCATCCAATCCTCATGATACTTTCAAGTAATGATCAGTACACCAATCCCACTTGGATGCTCAAGTTTCATTCTTTTACGTTCATCATTCGTTTGCAGTAACAGTTTGAATTTTTAGTTTTCACTCTGTTTTCTCCTATATTGACAGATGCAGTTAGAACTCTAAATCAACACGGTTTGTGCTAGCTTCTTGAAACTTGACACAATACAGTAGTTCTACGTTCTATCTCTAAGGTTTGTTTCCCTCTTGATGTAGCCTTAAGCAGATACTGGTGAATGACACATTCAATGAAAGGCGTTGTTAGGCTGCCAAAACACTAACTCTCCTGAAATCTCAACATAAATTTTTGCTCCCGACCTTCATGATACTTTCAAGTAATGAGCAGTACACCAATCAAACTTGGATGCCCAAGTTTCGTTCTCCTAGGTTGAAGCATTCGTTTGCAGTAACAGTATGAATTTTTAGCTTTCACTCTGTTTTCTCCTTTGTTGACAGATGCAGTTCGAACTATATCAAACACGGTTTGTGCTAGCTTCTTGAAACTTGACACAATACATTAGTTCTACGTTCTATCTCTAAGGTTGGTTTCCTCTTGATGTAGCCTAAAGCAGGGACTGGCGAATAACACTTAAAATGAAAGGAGTTGCCAAACTTCCAAAACACTAAAGTCTCCTGAAATCTCAACATATATTTTTTCATCCAAACTTCATGATACTTTCAAGTAATGATCAGTACACCAATCCCACTTGGATGCTCAAGTTTCGTTCTTTTACGTTGAAGCATTCGTTTGCAGTAACAGTTTGAATTTTTAGGTTTCACTCTGTTTTCTCCTAAATTGACAGATGCAGTTAGAACTCTAAATCAAACACGGTTTGTGCTAGCTTATTGAAACTTGACACAATACAGTAGTTCTACATTCTATCTCTAAGGTTTGTTTCCTCTTGATGTAGCCTTAAGCAGATACTGGTGAATGACACATTCAATGAAAGGTGATGTTAGGCTGCGAAAACACTAGACTCTCCTGAAATCTCAAGATAAATTTTTGTTTCCGACCTTCATGATACTTTCAAGTAATGAGCAGTACACCAATCAAACTTGTATGCCCAAGTTTCGTTCTCCTAGGTTATAGCATTCGTTTGCAGTAACAGTTTGAATTTTTAGGTTTCACTCTGTTTTCTCCTATATTGACAGATGGAGTTCGAACTATATCAAACGCGGTTTGTGCTAGCTTCTTGAAACTTGACACAATACATTAGTTCTACGTCCTATCTCTAAGGTTGGTTTCCTCTTGATGTAGCCTAAAGCAGGGACTGGCGAATAACACTTATAATGAAAGGAGTTGCCAAACTTCCAAAACACTAGAGTCTCCTGAAATCTCAACATATATTTTTTCATCCAATCTTCATGATACTTTCAAGTAATGATCAGTACACCAATCCCACTTGGATGCTCAAGTTTCGTTCTTTTACGTTGAAGCATTCGTTTGCCGTAACAGTTTGAATTTTTAGGTTTCACTCTGTTTTCTCCTATATTGACAGATGCAGTTAGAACTCTAAATCAAACACGGTTTGTGCTAGCTTCTTGAAACTTGACACAATACAGTAGTTCTACGTTCTATCTCTAAGGTTTGTTTCCTCTTGATGTAGCCTTAAGCAGATACTGGTGAATGACACATTCAATGAAAGGCGTTGTTAGGCGGCCAAAACACTAGAGTCTCCTGAAATCTCAACATAAATTTTTGCTTCCGACCTTCATGATACTTTCAAGTAATGAGCAGTACACCAATCAAACTTGGATGCCCAAGTTTCGTTCTCCTAGGTTGAAGCATTCGTTTGCAGTAACAGTTTGAATTTTTAGGTTTCACTCTGTTTTCTCCTATATTGACAGATGTATTTAGAACTCTAAATCAAACACGGTTTGTGCTAGCTTCTTGAAACTTGACACAATACAGTAGTTCTACGTTCTATCTCTAAGGTTTGCTTCCTCTTGATGTAGCCTTATGCAGATACTGGTGAATGACACATTCAATGAAAGGCGTTGTTAGGCGGCCAAATGACTAGACTCTCCTGAAAACTCAACATAAATTTTTGCTTCCGACCTTCATGATACTTTCAAGTAATGAGCAGTACACCAATCAAACTTGGATGCCCAAGTTTCGTTCTCCTAGGTTGAAGCATTCGTTTGCAGTAACAGTTTGAATTTTTAGGTTTCACTCTGTTTTCTACTATATTGACAGAAGCGTTCGAACTCTAAATCAAACACGGTTTGTGCTGGCTTCTTGCAACTTGACACAATACATTAGTTCTACGTTCTATCTCTAAGTTTTGTTTCCTCCTGATGTAGCCTAAAGCAGGGACTGGCGAATAACACTCATATTGAAGGGGTTGCCAAACTTCCAAAACACTAGAGTCTCCTGAAATCTCAACATATATTTTTTCATCCAATCTTCATGATACTTTCAAGTAATGATCAGTACACCAATCCCACTTGGATGCTCAAGTTTCGTTCTTTTACGTTGAAGCATTCGTTTGCAGTAACAGTTTGAATTTTTAGGTTTCACTCTGTTTTCTCCTATATTGGCAGATGCAGTTAGAACTCTAAATCAAACACGGTTTCTGCTAGCTTCTTGAAAATTGACACAATACAGTAGTTCTACGTTCTATCTCTAAGGTTTGTTTCCTCTTGATGTAGCCTTAAGCAGATACTGGTGAATGACACATTCAATGAAAGGAGTTGTTATGCTGCCAAAACACTATTCTCTCCTGAAATCTCAACATAAATTTTTGCTTCCGACCTTCATGATACTTTCAAGTAATGAGCAGTACACCAATCAAACTTGGATGCCCAAGTTTCGTTCTCCTAGGTTAGAGCATTCGTTTGCAGTAACAGTTTGAATTTTTAGGTTCCACTCTGTGTTCTACTATATTGACAGAAGCGTTCGAACTCTAAATCAAACACGGTTTGTGCTGGCTTCTTGCAACTTGACACAATACATTAGTTCTACGTTCTATCTCTAAGTTTTGTTTCCTCCTGATGTAGCCTAAAGCAGGGACTGGCGAATAACACTCATATTGAAGGGGTTGCAAAACTTCCAAAACACTAGAGTCTCCTGAAATCTCAACATATATTTTTTCATCCAATCTTCATGATACTTTCAAGTAATGATCAGTACACCAATCCCACTTGGATGCTCAAGTTTCATTCTTTTACGTTGAAGCATTCGTTTGCAGTAACAGTTTGAATTTTTAGGTTTCACTCTGTTTTCTCCTATATTGACAGATGCAGTTAGAACTCTAAATAAAACACGGTTTCTGCTAGCTTCTTGAAACTTGACACAATACAGTAGTTCTACGTTCTATCTCTAAGGTTTGTTTCCTCTTGATGTAGCCTTAAGCAGATACTGGTGAATGACACATTCAATGAAAGGAGTTGTTATGCTGCCAAAACACTAGACTCTCCTGAAATCTCAACATAAATTTTTGCTTCCGACCTTCATGATACATTCAAGTAATGAGGAGTACACCAATCAAACTTGGATGCCCAAGTTTCGTTCTCCGAGGTTGGAGCATTCGTTTGCAGTAACAGTTTCAATTTTTAGGTTTCACTCTGTTTTCTACTATATTGACAGATGCAGTTCGAACTATATCAAACACAGTTTGTGCTAGCTTCATGAAACTTGACACAATACATTAGTTCTACGTTCTATCTCTAAGGTTTGTTTCCTCTTGATGTAGCCTAAAGCAGGGACTGGCGAATAACACTTATAATGAAAGGAGTTGCCAAACTTCCAAAACTCTAGAGTCTCCTGAAATCTCAACATATATTTTTTCATCCAATCCTCATGATACTTTTAAGTAATGATCAGTACACCAATCCCACTTGGATGCTCAAGTTTCGTTCTTTTACGTTGAAGCATTCGTTTGCCGCAACAGTTTGAATTTTTAGGTTTCACTCTGTTTTCTCCTATATTGACAGATGCAGTTAGACTCTAAATCAAACACGGTTTGTGCTAGCTTCTTGAAAGTTGACACAATACAGTAGTTCTACGTTCTATCTCTAAGGTTTGTTTCCTCTTGATGTAGCCTTAAGCAGATACTGGTGAATGACACATTCAATGAAAGGCGTTGTTAGGCTGCGAAAACAATAGACTCTCCTTAAATCTCAACATAAATTTTTGATTCCGAACTTCATGATACTTTCAAGTAATGAGCAGTACACCAATCAAACTTGGATGCCCAAGTTTCGTTCTCCTAGGTTGAAGCATTCGTTTGCAGTAACAGTTTGAATTTTTAGGTTTCACTCTGTTTTCTCCTATATTGACAGATGCAGTTCGAACTATATCAAACACGGTTTGTGCTAGCTTCTTGAAACTTGACACAATACATTAGTTCTACGTTCTATCTCTAAGGTTTGTTTCCTCTTGATGTAGCCTAAAGCAGGGACTGGCGAATAACACTTTTAATGAAAGGAGTTGCCAAACTTCCAAAACACTAGAGTCTCCTGAAATCTCAACATATATTTTTTCATCCAATCTTCATGATACTTTCAAGTAATGATCAGTACACCAATCCCACTTGGATGCTCAAGTTTCGTTCTTTTACGTTGAAGCATTCGTTTGCAGTAACAGTTTGAATTTTTTCGGTTTCGCTCTGTTTTCTCCTATATTGACAGATGCAGTTAGAACTCTAAATCAAACACGGTTTGTGCTCACTTCTTGAAACGTGAGACAATACAGTAGTGCTACGTTCTATCTCTAAGGTTTGTTTCCTCTTTATGTAGCCTTAAGCAGATACTGGTGAATGACACATTCAATGAAAGGCGTTGTTAGGCTGCCAAAACACTAGAGTCTCCTGAAATCTCAACATAAATTTTTGCTTCCGAACTTCATGATACTTTCAAGTAATGAGCAGTACACCAATCAAACTTGGATGCCCAAGTTTTGTTCTCCTAGGTTGAAGCATTCGTTTGCAGTTACAGTTTGAATTTTTAGGTTTCACTCTGTTTTCTCATATATTGACAGATGCAGTTCGAACTATATCAAACACGTTTTGTGCTAGCCTCTTGAAACCTGACAAAACACATTAGTTCTACGTTCTATCTCTAAGGTTTGTTTCCTCTTGATGTAGCCTAAAGCAGGGACTGGCGAATAACACTCATAATGAAAGGAGTTGCCAAACTTCCAAAACACTAGAGTCTCCTGAAATCTCAACATATATTTTTTCATCCAATCTTCATGATACTTTCAAGTAATGATCAGTACACCAATTCCACTTGGATGCTCAAGTTTCGTTCTTTTATGTTGAAGCATTCGTTTGCAGTAACAGTTTGAAGTTTTAGGTTTCACTCTGTTTTCTCCTATATTGACAGATGCAGTTAGAAGTCTAAATCAAACACGGTTTGTGCTAGCTTCTTGAAACTTGACACAATACAGTAGTTCTATGTTCTATCTCTAAGGTTTGTTTCCTCTTGATGTAGCCTTAAGCAGATACTGGTGAATGACACATTCAATGAACGGCGTTGTTAGGCGGCCAAAACACTAGAGTCTCCTGAAATCTCAACATAAATTTTTGGTTCCGACCTTCATGATACTTTCAAGTAATGAGCAGTACACCAATCAAACTTGGATGTCCAAGTTTCGTTCTCCTAGGTTGAAGCATTCGTTGGCAGTAACAGTTTGAATTTTTAGGTTTCACTCTGTTTTCTCCTATATTGACAGATGCAGTTAGAACTCTAAATCAAACATGGTTTGTGCTAGCTTCTTGAAACTTGACACAATACAGTAGTTCTACGTTCTATCTCTAAGATTTGTTTCCTCTTGATGTAGCCTAAAGCAGGGACTGGCGAATAACACTCATATTGAAGGGGTTGCCAAACTCCAAAAACACTAGAGTCTCCTGAAATCTCAACATATATTTTTTATCCATTCTTCATGATCCTTTAAGTAATGATCAGTACACCAATCCCACTTGGATGCCCAAGTTTCGTTCTTTTACGTTGAAGCATTCGTTTGCAGTAACAGTTTGAATTTTTAGGTTTCACTCTGTTTTCTCCTATATTGACAGATGCAGTTAGAACTCTAAATCAAACACGGTTTGTGCTACCTTCTTGAAACGTGACACAATACAGTAGTTCTACGTTCTATCTCTAAGGTTTGTTTCCTTTTTGTGTAGCCTTAAGCAGATACTGGTGAATGACACATTCAATGAAAGGCGTTGATAGGCGGCCAAAACACTAGAGTCTCCTGAAACCTCAACATAAATTTTTGTTTCCGACCTTCATGATACTTTCAATTAATGAGCAGTACACCAATCAAACTTGGATGCCCAAGTTTCGTTCTCCTAGGTTCGAGCATTCGTTTGCAGTAACAGTTTGAATTTTTAGGTTTCACTCTGTTTTCTCCTATATTGACAGATGCAGTTCGAACTATATCAAACACGGTTTGTGCTAGCTTCTTGAAACTTGACACAATACATTAGTTCTACGTTCTATCTCTAAGGTTTGTTTCCTCTTGATGTAGCCTAAAGCAGGGACTGGCGAATAACACTCATATTGAAGGGGTTGCCAAACTTCCAAAACACTAGAGTCTCCTGAAATCTCAACATATATTTTTTCATCCAATCTTCATGATACTCTTAAGTAATGATCAGTACACCAATCCCACTTGGATGCTCAAGTTTCGTTCTTTTACGTTGAAGCATTCGTTGGCAGTAACAGTTTGAATTTTTAGGTTTCACTCTGTTTTCTCCTATATTGACAGATGCAGTTAGAACTCTAAATCAAACATGGTTTGTGCTAGCTTCTTGAAACTTGACACAATACAGTAGTTCTACGTTCTATTTCTAAGGTTTGTTTCCTCTTGATGTAGCCTTAAGCAGATACTGGTGAATGACACATTCAATGAAAGGCGTTGTTAGGCTGCCAAAACACTAGATTCTCCTGAAATCTCAACATAAATTTTTGCTTCCGACCTTCATGATACTTTCAAGTAATGAGCAGTACACCAATCAAACTTGGATGCCCAAGTTTTGTTCTCCTAGTTTGAAGCATTCGTTTGCAGTAACAGTTTGAATTTTTAGTTTTCACTCTGTTTTCTCCTATATTGACAGATGCAGTTCGAACTATATCACACACGGTTTGTGCTAGCTTCTTGAAACTTGACACAAAACATTAGTTCTACGTTCTGTCTCTAAGGTTTGTTTCCTCTTGATGTAGCCTAAAGCAGGGACTGGCGAATAACACTTATAATGAAAGGAGTTGCCAAACTTCCAAAACACTAGAGTCTCCTGAAATCTCAACATATATTTTTTCATCCAATCTTCATGATACTTTCAAGTAATGATCAGTACACCAATCCCACTTGGATGCTCAAGTTTCGTTCTTTTACGTTGAAGCATTCGTTTGCAGTAACAGTTTGAAGTTTTAGGTTTCACTCTGTTTTCTCCTATATTGACAGATGCAGTTAGAAATCTAATTCAAACACGGTTTGTGCTAGCTTCTTGAAACTTGACACAATACAGTAGTTCTACGTTCTATCTCTAAGGTTTGTTTCCTCTTGATGTAGCCTTAAGCAGATACTGATGAATGACACATTCAATGAACGGCGTTGTTAGGCGGCCAAAACACTAGAGTCTCCTGAAATCTCAACATAAATTTTTGCTTCCGACCTTCATGATACTTTCAATTAATGAGCAGTACACCAATCAAACTTGGATGCCCATGTTTCATTCTTCTAGGTTGAAGCATTCGTTTGCAGTAACAGTTTGAATTTTTAGGTTTCACTCTGTTTTCTCCTGTATTGACAGATGCGTTCGAACTCTAAATCAAACACGGTTTGTGCTAGCTTCTTGAAACTTGACACAATACATTAGTTCTACGTTCTATCTCTAAGGATTGTTTCCTCTTGATGTAGCCTTAAGCAGGTAATGTTGAATGACACATTCAATGAAAGGCGTTGTTAGGCTGCCAAACACTAGAGTCTCCTGAAATCTCAACATAAATTTTTGCTTCCGACCTTCATGATACTTTCAAGTAATGAACAGTACACCAATCAAACTTGGATGGCCACGTTTCGTTCTCCTAGGTTGAAGCATTCGTTTGCAGTAACAGTTTGAATTTTTAGGTTTCACTCTGTTTTCTCCTATATTGACAGATGCGCTCGAACTCTAAATCAAACACGGTTTGTGCTAGCTTCTTGAAACTTGACACAATACATTAGCTCTACATTCTATCTCTAAGGTTTGTTTCCTCTTGATGTGGCCTAAAGCAGGGACTGGCGAATAACACTCATATTGAAAGGAGTTGCCAAACTTCCAAAACACTAGAGTCTCTTGAAATCTCAACATATATTTTTTCATCCAATCTTCATGATACTTTCAAGTAATGATCAGTACACCAATCCCACTTGGAGGCTCAAGTTTCGTTCTTTTACGTTGAAGCATTCGTTTGCAGTAACAGTTTGAATTTTTAGGTTTCACTCTGTTTTCTCCTATATTGACAGATGCAGTTAGAACTCTAAATCAAACACGGTTTGTGCTAGCTTCTTGAAACTTGACACAATACAGTAGTTCTACGTTCTATTTCTAAGGTTTGTTTCCTCTTGATGTAGCCTTAAGTAGATACTGGTGAATGACACATTCAATGAAAGGCGTTGTTAGGCTGCCAAAACACTAGAGTCTCCTGAAATCTCAACATAAATTTTTGCTTCCGACCTTCATGATACTTTCAAGAAATGAGCAGTACACCAATCAAACTTGGATGCCCAAGTTTTGTTCTCCTAGGTTGAAGCATTCGTTTGCAGTTACAGTTTGAATTTTTAGGTTTCACTCTGTTTTCTGCTATATTGACAGATGCGTTCGAACTCTAAATCAAACACGGTTTGTGATAGCTTCTTGAAACTTGACACAATACATTAGTTCTACGATCTCTCTCGAAGTTTTGTTTCCTCTTGATGTAGCCTAAAGCAGGGACTGGCGAATAACACTTTTAATGAAAGGAGTTGCCAAACTTCCAAAACACTAGAGTCTCCTGAAATCTCAACATATATTTTTTCATCCAATCTTCATGATACTTTCAAGTAATGATCAGTACACCAATCCCACTTGGATGCTCAAGTTTCGTTCTTTTACGTTGAAGCATTCGTTTGCAGTAACAGTTTGAATTTTTTCGGTTTCGCTCTGTTTTCTCCTATATTGACAGATGCAGTTAGAACTCTAAATCAAACATGGTTTGTGCTCGCTTCTTGAAACGTGAGACAATACAGTAGTGCTACGTTCTATCTCTAAGGTTTGTTTCCTCTTGATGTAGCCTTAAGCAGATACTGGTGAATGACACATTCAATGAAAGGCGTTGTTAGGCTGCCAAAACACTAGAGTCTCCTGAAATCTCAACATAAATTTTTGCTTCCGAACTTCATGATACTTTCAAGTAATGAGCAGTACACCAATCAAACTTGGATGCCCAAGTTTTGTTCTCCTAGGTTGAAGCATTCGTTTGCAGTTACAGTTTGAATTTTTAGGTTTCACTCTGTTTTCTCATATATTGACAGATGCAGTTCGAACTATATCAAACACGTTTTGTGCTAGCCTCTTGAAACCTGACAAAACACATTAGTTCTACGTTCTATCTCTAAGGTTTGTTTCCTCTTGATGTAGCCTAAAGCAGGGACTGGCGAATAACACTCATAATGAAAGGAGTTGCCAAACTTCCAAAACACTAGAGTCTCCTGAAATCTCAACATATATTTTTTCATCCAATCTTCATGATACTTTCAAGTAATGATCAGTACACCAATTCCACTTGGATGCTCAAGTTTCGTTCTTTTATGTTGAAGCATTCGTTTGCAGTAACAGTTTGAAGTTTTAGGTTTCACTCTGTTTTCTCCTATATTGACAGATGCAGTTAGAAGTCTAAATCAAACACGGTTTGTGCTAGCTTCTTGAAACTTGACACAATACAGTAGTTCTATGTTCTATCTCTAAGGTTTGTTTCCTCTTGATGTAGCCTTAAGCAGATACTGGTGAATGACACATTCAATGAACGGCGTTGTTAGGCGGCCAAAACACTAGAGTCTCCTGAAATCTCAACATAAATTTTTGGTTCCGACCTTCATGATACTTTCAAGTAATGAGCAGTACACCAATCAAACTTGGATGTCCAAGTTTCGTTCTCCTAGGTTGAAGCATTCGTTGGCAGTAACAGTTTGAATTTTTAGGTTTCACTCTGTTTTCTCCTATATTGACAGATGCAGTTAGAACTCTAAATCAAACATGGTTTGTGCTAGCTTCTTGAAACTTGACACAATACAGTAGTTCTACGTTCTATCTCTAAGATTTGTTTCCTCTTGATGTAGCCTAAAGCAGGGACTGGCGAATAACACTCATATTGAAGGGGTTGCCAAACTCCAAAAACACTAGAGTCTCCTGAAATCTCAACATATATTTTTTATCCATTCTTCATGATCCTTTAAGTAATGATCAGTACACCAATCCCACTTGGATGCCCAAGTTTCGTTCTTTTACGTTGAAGCATTCGTTTGCAGTAACAGTTTGAATTTTTAGGTTTCACTCTGTTTTCTCCTATATTGACAGATGCAGTTAGAACTCTAAATCAAACACGGTTTGTGCTAACTTCTTGAAACGTGACACAATACAGTAGTTCTACGTTCTATCTCTAAGGTTTGTTTCCTTTTTGTGTAGCCTTAAGCAGATACTGGTGAATGACACATTCAATGAAAGGCGTTGTTAGGCGGCCAAAACACTTGAGTCTCCTGAAATCTCAACATAAATTTTTGTTTCCGACCTTCATGATACTTTCAATTAATGAGCAGTACACCAATCAAACTTGGATGCCCAAGTTTTGTTCTCCTAGTTTCGAGCATTCGTTTGCAGTAACAGTTTGAATTTTTAGGTTTCACTCTGTTTTCTCCTATATTGACAGATGCAGTTCGAACTATATCAAACACGGTTTGTGCTAGCTTCTTGAAACTTGACACAATACATTAGTTCTACGTTCTATCTCTAAGGTTTGTTTCCTCTTGATGTAGCCTAAAGCAGGGACTGGCGAATAACACTTATAATGAAAGGAGTTGCCAAACTTCCAAAACACTAGAGTCTCCTGAAATCTCAACATATATTTTTTCATCCAATCTTCATGATACTTTCAAGTAATGATCAGTACACCAATCCCACTTGGATGCTCAAGTTTCGTTCTTTTACGTTGAAGCATTCGTTTGCAGTAACAGTTTGAATTTTTAGGTTTCACTCTGTTTTCTCCTATATTGACAGATGTAGTTAGAACTCTAAATCAAACACGGTTTGTGCTACCTTCTTGAAACGTGACACAATACAGTAGTTCTACGTTCTATCTCTAAGGTTTGTTTCCTTTTTGTGTAGCCTTAAGCAGATACTGGTGAATGACACATTCAATGAAAGGCGTTGATAGGCGGCCAAAACACTAGAGTCTCCTGAAACCTCAACATAAATTTTTGTTTCCGACCTTCATGATACTTTCAATTAATGAGCAGTACACCAATCAAACTTGGATGCCCAAGTTTCGTTCTCCTAGGTTCGAGCATTCGTTTGCAGTAACAGTTTGAATTTTTAGGTTTCACTCTGTTTTCTCCTATATTGACAGATGCAGTTCGAACTATATCAAACACGGTTTGTGCTAGCTTCTTGAAACTTGACACAATACATTAGTTCTACGTTCTATCTCTAAGGTTTGTTTCCTCTTGATGTAGCCTAAAGCAGGGACTGGCGAATAACACTCATATTGAAGGGGTTGCCAAACTTCCAAAACACTAGAGTCTCCTGAAATCTCAACATATATGTTTTCATCCAATCTTCATGATACTCTTAAGTAATGATCAGTACACCAATCACACTTGGATGCTCAAGTTTCGTTCTTTTACGTTGAAGCATTCGTTGGCAGTAACAGTTTGAATTTTTAGGTTTCACTCTGTTTTCTCCTATATTGACAGATGCAGTTAGAACTCTAAATCAAACATGGTTTGTGCTAGCTTCTTGAAACTTGACACAATACAGTAGTTCTACGTTCTATTTCTAAGGTTTGTTTCCTCTTGATGTAGCCTTAAGCAGATACTGGTGAATGACACATTCAATGAAAGGCGTTGTTAGGCTGCCAAAACACTAGATTCTCCTGAAAACTCAACATAAATTTTTGCTTCCAACCTTCATGATACTTTCAAGTAATGAGCAGTACACCAATCAAACTTGGATGCCCAAGTTTTGTTCTCCTAGTTTGAAGCATTCGTTTGCAGTAACAGTTTGAATTTTTAGGTTTCACTCTGTTTTCTCCTATATTGACAGATGCAGTTCGAACTATATCAAACACGGTTTGTGCTAGCTTCTTGAAACTTGACACAATACATTAGTTCTACGTTCTATCTCTAAGGTTTGTTTTCTCTTGATGTAGCCTAAAGCAGGGACTGGCGAATAACACTTATAATGAAAGGAGTTGCCAAACTTCCAAAACACTAGAGTCTCCTGAAATCTCAACATATATTTTTTCATCCAATCTTCATGATACTTTCAAGTAATGATCAGTACACCAATCCCACTTGGATGCTCAAGTTTCGTTCTTTTACGTTGAAGCATTCGTTTGCAGTAACAGTTTGAATTTTTAGGTTTCACTCTGTTTTCTCCTATATTGACAGATGCAGTTAGAACTCTAAATCAAACACGGTTTGTGCTACCTTCTTGAAACGTGACACAATACAGTAGTTCTACGTTCTATCTCTAAGGTTTGTTTCCTTTTTGTGTAGCCTTAAGCAGATACTGGTGAATGACACATTCAATGAAAGGCGTTGATAGGCGGCCAAAACACTAGAGTCTCCTGAAATCTCAACATAAATTTTTGTTTCCGACCTTCATGATACTTTCAATTAATGAGCAGTACACCAATCAAACTTGGATGCCCAAGTTTCGTTCTCCTAGGTTCGAGCATTCGTTTGCAGTAACAGTTTGAATTTTTAGGTTTCACTCTGTTTTCTCCTATATTGACAGATGCAGTTCGAACTATATCAAACACGGTTTGTGCTAGCTTCTTGAAACTTGACACAATACATTAGTTCTACGTTCTATCTCTAAGGTTTGTTTCCTCTTGATGTAGCCTAAAGCAGGGACTGGCGAATAACACTCATATTGAAGGGGTTGCCAAACTTCCAAAACACTAGAGTCTCCTGAAATCTCAACATATATTTTTTCATCCAATCTTCATGATACTCTTAAGTAATGATCAGTACACCAATCCCACTTGGATGCTCAAGTTTCGTTCTTTTACGTTGAAGCATTCGTTGGCAGTAACAGTTTGAATTTTTAGGTTTCACTCTGTTTTCTCCTATATTGACAGATGCAGTTAGAACTCTAAATCAAACATGGTTTGTGCTAGCTTCTTGAAACTTGACACAATACAGTAGTTCTACGTTCTATTTCTAAGGTTTGTTTCCTCTTGATGTAGCCTTAAGCAGATACTGGTGAATGACACATTCAATGAAAGGCGTTGTTAGGCTGCCAAAACACTAGATTCTCCTGAAATCTCAACATAAATTTTTGCTTCCGACCTTCATGATACTTTCAAGTAATGAGCAGTACACCAATCAAACTTGGATGCCCAAGTTTTGTTCTCCTAGTTTGAAGCATTCGTTTGCAGTAACAGTTTGAATTTTTAGGTTTCACTCTGTTTTCTCCTATATTGACAGATGCAGTTCGAACTATATCAAACACGGTTTGTGCTAGCTTCTTGAAACTTGACACAAAACATTAGTTCTACGTTCTATCTCTAAGGTTTGTTTCCTCTTGATGTAGCCTAAAGCAGGGACTGGCGAATAACACTTATAATGAAAGGAGTTGCCAAACTTCCAAAACACTAGAGTCTCCTGAAATCTCAACATATATTTTTTCATCCAATCTTCATGATACTTTCAAGTAATGATCAGTACACCAATCCCACTTGGATGCTCAAGTTTCGTTCTTTTACGTTGAAGCATTCGTTTGCAGTAACAGTTTGAAGTTTTAGGTTTCACTCTGTTTTCTCCTATATTGACAGATGCAGTTAGAACTCTAAATCAAACACGGTTTGTGCTAGCTTCTTGAAACTTGACACAATACAGTAGTTCTACGTTCTATCTCTAAGGTTTGTTTCCTCTTGATGTAGCCTTAAGCAGATACTGATGAATGACACATTCAATGAACGGCGTTGTTAGGCGGCCAAAACACTAGAGTCTCCTGAAATCTCAACATAAATTTTTGCTTCCGACCTTCATGATACTTTCAATTAATGAGCAGTACACCAATCAAACTTGGATGCCCATGTTTCATTCTTCTAGGTTGAAGCATTCGTTTGCAGTAACAGTTTGAATTTTTAGGTTTCACTCTGTTTTCTCCTATATTGACAGATGCGTTCGAACTCTAAATCAAACACGGTTTGTGCTAGCTTCTTGAAACTTGACACAATACATTAGTTCTACGTTCTATCTCTAAGGATTGTTTCCTCTTGATGTAGCCTTAAGCAGGTAATGTTGAATGACACATTCAATGAAAGGCGTTGTTAGGCTGCCAAACACTAGAGTCTCCTGAAATCTCAACATAAATTTTTGCTTCCGACCTTCATGATACTTTCAAGTAATGAACAGTACACCAATCAAACTTGGATGGCCACGTTTCGTTCTCCTAGGTTGAAGCATTCGTTTGCAGTAACAGTTTGAATTTTTAGGGTTCACTCTGTTTTCTCCTATATTGACAGATGCGTTCGAACTCTAAATCAAACACGGTTTGTGCTAGCTTCTTGAAACTTGACACAATACATTAGCTCTACATTCTATCTCTAAGGTTTGTTTCCTCTTGATGTGGCCTAAAGCAGGGACTGGCGAATAACACTCATATTGAAAGGAGTTGCCAAACTTCCAAAACACTAGAGTCTCTTGAAATCTCAACATATATTTTTTCATCCAATCTTCATGATACTTTCAAGTAATGATCAGTACACCAATCCCACTTGGAGGCTCAAGTTTCGTTCTTTTACGTTGAAGCATTCGTTTGCAGTAACAGTTTGAATTTTTAGGTTTCACTCTGTTTTCTCCTATATTGACAGATGCAGGTAGAACTCTAAATCAAACACGGTTTGTGCTAGCTTCTTGAAACTTGAAACAATACAGTAGTTCTACGTTCTATTTTAAGGTTTGTTTCCTCTTGATGTAGCCTTAAGTAGATACTGGTGAATGACACATTCAATGAAAGGCGTTGTTAGGCTGCCAAAACACTAGAGTCTCCTGAAATCTCAACATAAATTTTTGCTTCCGACCTTCATGATACTTTCAAGAAATGAGCAGTACACCAATCAAACTTGGATGCCCAAGTTTTGTTCTCCTAGGTTGAAGCATTCGTTTGCAGTTACAGTTTGAATTTTTAGGTTTCACTCTGTTTTCTGCTATATTGACAGATGCGTTCGAACTCTAAATCAAACACGGTTTGTGATAGCTTCTTGAAACTTGACACAATACATTAGTTCTACGTTCTCTCTCTAAGTTTTGTTTCCTCTTGATGTAGCCTAAAGCAGGGACTGGCGAATAACACTTTTAATGAAAGGAGTTGCCAAACTTCCAAAACACTAGAGTCTCCTGAAATCTCAACATATATTTTTTCATCCAATCTTCATGATACTTTCAAGTAATGATCAGTACACCAATCCCACTTGGATGCTCAAGTTTCGTTCTTTTACGTTGAAGCATTCGTTTGCAGTAACAGTTTGAATTTTTTCGGTTTCGCTCTGTTTTCTCCTATATTGACAGATGCAGTTAGAACTCTAAATCAAACACTGTTTGTGCTCGCTTCTTGAAACGTGAGACAATACAGTAGTGCTACGTTCTATCTCTAAGGTTTGTTTCCTCTTGATGTAGCCTTAAGCAGATACTGGTGAATGACACATTCAATGAAAGGCGTTGTTAGGCTGCCAAAACACTAGAGTCTCCTGAAATCTCAACATAAATTTTTGCTTCCGAACTTCATGATACTTTCAAGTAATGAGCAGTACACCAATCAAACTTGGATGCCCAAGTTTTGTTCTCCTAGGTTGAAGCATTCGTTTGCAGTTACAGTTTGAATTTTTAGGTTTCACTCTGTTTTCTCATATATTGACAGATGCAGTTCGAACTATATCAAACACGTTTTGTGCTAGCCTCTTGAAACCTGACAAAACACATTAGTTCTACGTTCTATCTCTAAGGTTTGTTTCCTCTTGATGTAGCCTAAAGCAGAGACTGGCGAATAACACTCATAATGAAAGGAGTTGCCAAACTTCCAAAACACTAGAGTCTCCTGAAATCTCAACATATATTTTTTCATCCAATCTTCATGATACTTTCAAGTAATGATCAGTACACCAATTCCACTTGGATGCTCAAGTTTCGTTCTTTTATGTTGAAGCATTCGTTTGCAGTAACAGTTTAAAGTTTTAGGTTTCACTCTGTTTTCTCCTATATTGACAGATGCAGTTAGAAGTCTAAATCAAACACGGTTTGTGCTAGCTTCTTGAAACTTGACACAATACAGTAGTTCTATGTTCTATCTCTAAGGTTTGTTTCCTCTTGATGTAGCCTTAAGCATATACTGGTGAATGACACATTCAATGAACGGCGTTGTTAGGCGGCCAAAACACTAGAGTCTCCTGAAATCTCAACATAAATTTTTGGTTCCGACCTGCATGATACTTTCAAGTAATGAGCAGTACACCAATCAAACTTGGATGTCCAAGTTTCGTTCTCCTAGGTTGAAGCATTCGTTGGCAGTAACAGTTTGAATTTTTAGGTATCACTCTGTTTTCTCCTATATTGACAGATGCAGTTAGAACTCTAAATCAAACACGGTTTGTGCTAGCTTCTAGAAACTTGACACAATACAGTAGTTCTACGTTCTATCTCTAAGATTTGTTTCCTCTTGATGTAGCCTAAAGCAGGGACTGGCGAATAACACTCATATTGAAGGGGTTGCCAAACTCCAAAAACACTAGAGTCTCCTGAAATCTCAACATATATTTTTTATCCATTCTTCATGATCCTTTAAGTAATGATCAGTACACCAATCCCACTTGGATGCCCAAGTTTCGTTCTTTTACGTTGAAGCATTCGTTTGCAGTAACAGTTTGAATTTTTAGGTTTCACTCTGTTTTCTCCTATATTGACAGATGCAGTTAGAACTCTTAATCAAACACGGTTTGTGCTAGCTTCTTGAAACTTGACACAATACAGTAGTTCTACGTTCTATCTCTAAGGTTTGTTTCCTCTTGATGTAGCCTTAAGGAGATACTGGTGAATGACACATTCAATGAACGGCGTTGTTAGGCGGCCAAAACACTAGAGTCTCCTGAAATCTCAACATAAATTTTTGCTTCCGACCTTCATGATACTTTCAAGTAATGAGCAGTACACCAATCAAACTTGGATGCCCATGTTTCATTCTTCTAGGTTGAAGCATTCGTTTGCAGTAACAGTTTGAATTTTTAGGTTTCACTCTGTTTTCTCCTATATTGACAGATGCGTTCGAACTCTAAATCAAACATGGTTTGTGCTAGCTTCTTGAAACTTGACACAATACATTAGTTCTACGTTCTATCTCTAAGGTTTGTTTCCTCTTGATGTAGCCTTAAGCAGGTAATGGTGAATGACACATTCAATGAAAGGCGTTGTTAGGCTGCCAAAACACTAGAGTCTCCTGAAATCTCAACATAAATTTTTGCTTCCGACATTCATGATACTTTCAAGTAATGAGCAGTACACCAATCAAACTTGGATGCCCACGTTTCGTTCTCCTAGGTTGAAGCATTCGTTTGCAGTAACAGTTTGAATTTTTAGGTTTCACTCTGTTTTCTCCTATATTGAGAGATGCGTTCGAACTCTAAATCAAACACGGTTTGTGCTAGCTTCTTGAAACTTGACACAATATATTAGTTCTACGTTCTCTCTCTAAGGTTTGTTTCCTCTTGATGTAGCCTAAAGCAGGGACTGGCGAATAACAGTTTTAATGAAAGGAGTTGCCAAACTTCCAAAACACTAGAGTCTCCTGAAATCTCAACATATATTTTTTCATCCAATCTTCATGATACTTTCAAGTAATGATCAGTACACCAATCCCACTTGGATGCTCAAGTTTCGTTCTTTTACGTTGAAGCATTCGTTTGCAGTAACAGTTTGAATTTTTAGGTTTCACTCTGTTTTCTCCTATATTGACAGATGCAGTTAGAACTCTAAATGAAACACGGTTTGTGCTTGCTTCTTGAAACTTGACACAATACAGTAGTTCTACGTTCTATCTCTAAGGTTTGTTTCCTCTTGATGTAGCCTTAAGCAGATACTGCTGAATGACACATTCAATGAAAGGCGTTGTTAGGCGGCCAAAACACTAGAGTCTCCTGAAATCTCAACATAAATTTTTGCTTCCAACCTTCATGATACTTTCAAGTAATGAGCAGTACACCAATCAAACTTGGATGCCCACGTTTCGTTCTCCTATGTTGAAGCATTCGTTTGCAGTAACAGTTTGAATATTTAGGTTTCACTCTGTTTTCTCCTATATTGACAGAGGCGTTCGAACACTAAATCAAACACGGTTTGTGCTAGCTTCTTGAAACTTGACACAATACATTAGTTCTTCGTTCTATCTCTAAGGTTTGTTTCCTCTTGATGTGGCCTAAAGCAGGGACTGGCGAATAACACTCATATTGAAAGGGTTGCCAAACTTCCAAAACACTAAAGTCTCCTGAAATCTCAACATATTTTGTCTTCCAATCTTCATGATACTTTCAAGTAATGATCAGTACACCAATCCCACTTGGAGGCTCAAGTTTCATTCTTTTACGTTGAAGCATTCGTTTGCAGTAACAGTTTGAACTTTTAGGTTTCACTCTGTTTTCTCCTATATTGACAGATGCAGTTAGAACTCTAAATCAAACACGGTTTGTGCTAGCTTCTTGAAACTTGACACAATACAGTAGTTCTAAGTTCTATTTCTAAGGTTTGTTTCCTCTTGATGTAGCCTTAAGTAGATACTGGTGAATGACACATTCAATGAAAGGCGTTGTTAGGCTGCCAAAACACTAGAGTCTCCTGAAATCTCAAAATAAATTTTTGCTTCCGACCTTCATGATACTTTCAAGTAATGAGCAGTACACCAATCAAACTTGGATGCCCAAGTTTTGTTCTCCTAGGTTGAAGCATTCGTTTGCAGTTACAGTTTGAATTTTTAGGTTTCACTCTGTTTTCTCATATATTGACAGATGCAGTTCGAACTATATCAAACACGTTTTGTGCTAGCCGCTTGAAACCTGACAAAACACATTAGTTCTACGTTCTATCTCTAAGGTTTGTTTCCTCTTGATGTAGCCTAAAGCAGGGACTGGCGAATAACACTCATAATGAAAGGAGTTGCCAAACTTCCAAAACACTAGAGTCTCCTGAAATCTCAACATATATTTTTTCATCCAATCTTCATGATACTTTCAAGTAATGATCAGTACACCAATTCCACTTGGATGCTCAAGTTTCGTTCTTTTATGTTGAAGCATTCGTTTGCAGTAACAGTTTGAATTTTTAGGTTTCACTCTGTTTTCTCCTATATTGACAGATGCAGTTAGAACTCTAAATCAAACACGGTTTGTGCTAGCTTCTTGAAACTTTACACAATACAGTAGTTCTACGTTCTATATCTAAGGTTTGTTTCCTCTTGATGTAGCCTTAAGCAGATACTGGTGAATGACACATTCAATGAACGGCGTTGTTAGGCGGCCAAAACACTAGAGTCTCCTGAAATCTCAACATAAATTTTTGCTTCCGACCTTCATGATACTTTCAAGTAATGAGCAGTACACCAATCAAACTTTGATGCCCAAGTTTCGTTCTCCTAGGTTGAAGCATTCGTTGGCAGTAACAGTTTGAATTTTTAGGTTTCACTCTGTTTTCTCCTATATTGACAGATGCAGTTAGAACTCTAAATCAAACACGGTTTGTGCTAGCTTCTTGAAACTTGACACAATACAGTACTTCTACGTTCTATCTCAAAGGTTTGTTTCCTCTTGATGTAGCCTTAAGCAGATAATGGTGAATGACACATTCAATGAAAGGCGTTGTTAGGCTGCCAAAACTATAGAGTCTCCTGAAATCTCAACATAAATTTTTGCTTCCGACCTTCATGATACTTTCAAGTAATGAGGAGTACACCAATCAAACTTGGATGCCCAAGTTTCGTTCTCCTAGGTTGAAGCATTCGTTTGCAGTAACAGTTTGAATTTTTAGGTTTCACTCTGTTTTCTCCTATATTGACAGATGCAGTTCGAACTATATCAAACACGGTTTGAGCTAGCTTCTTGAAACTTGACAAAATACATTAGTTCTATGTTCTATCTCTAACGTTTGTTTCCTCTTGATGTAGCCTAAAGCAGGGACTGGCGAATAACACTTATAATGAAAGGAGTTGCCAAACTTCCAAAACACTAGAGTCTCCTGAAATCTCAACATATATTTTTTCATCCAATCTTCATGATACTTTCAAGTAATGAGCAGTACACGAATCAAACTTGGATGCCCACGTATCGTTCTTCTAGGTTGAAGCATTCGTTTGCAGTAACAGTTTGAATTTTTAGGTTTCACTCTGTTTTCTCCTATATTTACAGATGCGTTCGAACTCTAAATCAAACACGGTTTCTGCTAGCTTCTTGAAACTTGACACAATACATTAGTTCTACGTTCTATCTCTAAGGTTTGTTTCCTCTTGATGTAGCCTTAAGCAGGTACTGGTGAATGACACATTCAATGAAAGGCGTTGTTAGGCTGCCAAAACACTAGAGTCTCCTGAAATCTCAACATAAATTTTTGCTTCCGACCTTCATGATACTTTCAAATAATGAGCAGTACACCAATAAATCTTGGATGCCCAAGTTTCGTTCTCCTAGGTTGAAGCATTCGTTTGCAGTAACATTTTGAATTTTTAGGTTTCACTCTGTTTTCTCCTATATTGACAGATGCAGTTCGAACTATATCAAACACGGTTTGTGCTAGCTTCTTGAAACTTGACAAAATACATTAGTTCTATGTTCTATCTCTAAGGATTGTTTCCTCTTGATGTAGCGTAAAGCAGGGACTGGCGAATAACACTTATAAGGAAAGCAGTTGCCAAACTTCCAAAACACTAGAGTCTCCTGAAATCTCAACATATATTTTTTTCATCCAATCTTCATGATACTTTCAAGTAATGATCAGTACACCAATCCCACTTGGATGCTCAAGTTTCGTTCTTTTACGTTGAAGCATTCGTTTGCAGTAAGAGTTTGATGTTTTAGGTTTCACTCTGTTTTCTCCTATATTGACAGAGGCAGTTAGAACTCTAAATCAAACACGGTTTGTGCTAGCTTCTTGAAACTTGACCCAATACAGTAGTTCTACGTTCTAATTCTAAGGTTTGTTTCCTCTTGATGTAGCCTTAAGCAGATACTGGTGAATGACACATTCAATGAACGGCGTTGTTAGGCGGCCAAAACACTAGAGTCTCCTGAAATCTCAACATAAATTTTCTCTTCCGACCTTCATGATACTTTCAAGTAATGAGCAGTACCCCAATCAAACTTGGATGCCCAAGTTTCGTTCTCCTAGGTTGAAGCATTCGTTTGCAGTAACAGTTTGAATTTTTAGCTTTCACCCTGTTTTCTCCTATATTGACAGATGCAGTTCGAACTATATCAAACACGGTTTGTGCTAGCTTCTTGATACTTGACACAATACATTAGTTCTACGTTCTATCTCTAAGGTTTGTTTCCTCTTGATGTAGCCTAAAGCAGGGACTGGCGAATAACACTCATATTGAAGGGGTTGCCAAACTTCCAAAACACTAGAGTCTCCTGAAATCTCAACATATATTTTTTGATCCAATCTTCATGATACTTTCAAGTAATGATCAGTACACCAATCCCACTTGGATGCTCAAGTTTCATTCTTTTACGTTGAAGCATTCGTTTGCAGTAACAGTTTGAAGTTTTAGGTTTCACTCTGTTTTCTCCTATATTGACAGATGCAGTTAGAACTCTAAATCAAACACGGTTTGTGGTAGCTTCTTGAAACGTGACACAATACAGTAGTTCTACGTTCTATTTCTAAGGTTTGTTTCCTCTTGATGTAGCCTTAAGTAGATACTGGTGAATGACACATTCAATGAAAGGCCTTGTTAGGCGGCCAAAACACTAGAGTCTCCTGAAATCTCAACATAAATTTTTGCTTCCGACCTTCATGATACTTTCAAGTAATGAGCAGTACACCAATCAAACTTGGATGCCCATGTTTCGTTCTCCTAGGTTGAAGCATTCATTTGCAGTTACAGTTTGAATTTTTAGGTTTCACTCTGTTTTCTCCTATATTGACAGATGCGTTCGAACTCTAAATCAAACACGGTTTGTGCTAGCTTCTTGAAACTTGACACAATACATTAGTTCTACGTTTTATCTCTAAGGTTTGTTTCCTCTTGATGTAGTCTAAAGCAGGGAGTGGCGAATAACACTTATAATGAAAGGAGTTGCCAAACTTCCAAAACACTAGAGTCTCCTGAAATATCAACATATATTTTTTGATCCAATCTTCATGATACTTTCAAGTAATGATCAGTACACCAATCCCACTTGGATGCTCAAGTTTCGTTCTTTTACGTTGAAGCATTCGTTTGCAGTATCAGTTTGAATTTTTAGGTTTCACTCTGTTTTCTCCTATATTGACAGATGCAATTAGAATTCTAAATCAAACACGGTTTGTGTAAGCTTCTTGAAATTTGACACAATACAGTAGTTCTACTTTCTATCTCTAAGGTTTGTTTCCTCTTGATGTAGCCTTAAGCAGATACTGGTGAATGACACATTCAATGAAAGGCCTTGTTAGGCGGCCAAAACACTAGAGTCTCCTGAAATCTCAACATAAATTTTTGCTTCCGACCTTCATGATACTTTCAAGTAATGAGCAGTACACCAATAAAACTTGTTTGGCCAAGATTCTTTCTCCTATGTTGAAGCTTTCGTTTGCAGTAACAGTTTGAATTTTTAGCTTTCACTCTCTTTTCTCGTATATTGACAGATGCAGTTCGAACTATATCAAACACGGTTTGTGCTAGCTTCTTGAAACTTGACACAGTACATTAGTTCTACGTTCTATCTCTAAGGTTTGTTTCCCCTTGATGTAGCCTAAAGCAGGGACTGGCGAATAACACTTATAATGAAAGGAGTTGCCAAACATCCAAAACACTAAAGTCTCCTGAAATCTCAACATATATTTTTTCATCCAATCTTCATGATACTTTCAAGTAATGATCAGTACACCAATCCCACTTGGATGCTCAAGATTCGTTCTTTTACGTTGAAGCATTCGTTGGCAGTAACAGTTTGAATTTTTAGGTTTCACTCTGTTTTCTCCTATATTGACAGATGCTGTTAGAACTCTAAATCAAACACGGTTTGTGCTAGCTTCTTGAATCTTGACACAATACAGTAGTTCTACGTTCTATCTCTAAGGTTTGTTTCCTCTTGATGTAGCCTTTAGCAGATACTGGTGAATGACACATTCAATGAAAGGCGTTGTTAGGCTGCCAAAACACTAGACTCTCCTGAAATCTCAACATAAATTTTTGCTTCCGAACTTCATGATACTTTCAAGTAATGAGTAGTACACCAATCAAACTAGGATGCCCAAGTTTCGTTCTCCTAGGTTGAAGCATTCGTTTGCAGTAACAGTTTGAATTTTTAGGTTTCACTCTGTTTTCTCCTATATTGACAGATGAAGTTCGCACTATAACAAACACGGTTTGTGCTAGCATCTTGAAACTTGACACAATACATTTGTTCTATGTTCTATCTCTAAGGTTTGTTTCCTCTTGATGTAGCCTAAAGTAGGGACTGGCGCATAACACTTATAATGAAAGGAGTTGCCAAAATTCCAAAACACTAGAGTCTCCTGAAATCTCAACATATATTTTTTCATCCAATCTTCATGATACTTTCAAGTAATGATCAGTACACCAATCCCACTTGGATGCTCAAGTTTCGTTCTTTTATGTTGAAGCATTCGTTTGCAGTAACAGTTTGAATTTTTAGGTTTCACTCTGTTTTCTCCTATATTGACAGATGCAGTTAGAACTCTAAATCAAACACGGTTTGTGCTAGCTTCTTGAAACTTGACACAATACAGTAGTTCTACGTTCTATCTCTAAGGTTTGTTTCCTCTTGATGTAGCCTTAAGCAGATACTGGTGAATGACACATTCAATGAAAGGCGTTGTTAGGCGGCCAAAACACTAGAGTCTCCTGAAATCTCAACATAAATTTTTGCTTCCGACCTTCATGATACTTTCAAGTAATGAGCAGTACACCAATCAAACTTGGATGCCCAAGTATCGTTCTCCTAGGTTGAAGCATTTGTTTGCAGTAACAGTTTGAATTTTTAGGTTTCACTCTTTTTTCTCCTATATTGACAGATGCAGTTCGAACTATATCAAACACGGTTTGTGCTAGCTTCTTGAAACTTGACAGAATACATTAGTTCTACGTTCTATCTCTAAGGTTTGTTTCCTCTTGATGTCGCCTAAAGCAGGGACTGGCGAATAACACTTATAATGAAAGGAGTTGCCAAACTTCCAAAACACTAGAGTCTCCTGAAATCTAAACATATATTTTTTCATCCAATCTTCATGATACTTTCAAGTAATGATCAGTACACCAATCACACTTGGATGCTCAAGTTTCGTTCTTTTACGTTGAAGCATTCGTTTGCAGTAAAAGTTTCAAGTTTTAGGTTTCACTCTGTTTTCTCCTATATTGACAGATGCAGTTAGAACTCTAAATCAAACATGGTTTGTGCTAGCTTCTTGAAACTTGACACAATACAGTAGTTCTACGTTCTATTTCTAAGGTTTGTTTCCTCTTGATGTAGCCTTAAGCAGATACTGGTGAATGACACATTCAATGAAAGGCGTTGTTAGGCTGCCAAAACACTAGAGTCTCCTGAAATCTCAACATAAATTTTTGCTTCCGACCTTCATGATACTTTCAAGTAATGAGAAGTACACCAATCAAACTTGGATGCCCAAGTTTCGTTCTCCTAGGTTGAAGCATTCGTTTGCAGTAACAGTTTGAATTTTTAGGTTTCACTCTGTTTTCTCCTATATTGACAGATGCAGTTCGAACTATATCAAACACGGTTTGTGCTAGCTTCTTGAAACTTGACACAATACATTAGTTCTATGTTCTATCTCTAAGGTTTGTTTCCTCTTGATGTAGCCTAAAGCAGGGACTGGCGCATAACACTTATAATGAAAGGAGTTGCCAAAATTCCAAAACACTAGAGTCTCCTGAAATCTCAACATATATTTTTTCATCCAATCTTCATGATACTTTCAAGTAATGATCAGTACACCAATCCCACTGGGATGCTCAAGTTTCGTTCTTTTATGTTGAAGCATTCGTTTGCAGTAACAGTTTGAATTTTTAGGTTTCACTCTGTTTTCTCCTATATTAACAGATGCAGTTAGAACTCTAAATCAAACACGGTTTGTGCTAGCTTCTTGAAACTTGACACAATACAGTAGTTCTACGTTCTATCTCTAAGGTTTGTTTCCTCTTGATGTAGCCTTAAGCAGATACTGGTGAATGACACATTCAATGAAAGGCGTTGTTAGGCGGCCAAAACACTAGAGTCTCCTGAAATCTCAACATAAATTTTTGCTTCCGACCTTAATGATACTTTCAAGTAATGAGCAGTACACCAATCAAACTTGGATGCCCAAGTTTCGTTCTCCTAGGTTGAAGCATTTGTTGCAGTAACAGTTTGAATTTTTAGGTTTCACTCTTTTTTCTCCTATATTGACAGATGCAGTTCGAACTATATCAAACACGGTTTGTGCTAGCTTCTTGAAACTTGACAGAATACATTAGTTCTACGTTCTATCTCTAAGGTTTGTTTCCTCTTGATGTAGCCTAAAGCAGGGACTGGCGAATAACACTTATAATGAAAAGGAGTTGCCAAACTTCCAAAACACTAGAGTCTCCTGAAATCTCAACATATTTTTTTCATCCAATCTTCATGATACTTTCAAGTAATGATAAGTACACCAATCGCACTTGGATGCTCAAGTTTCGTTCTTTTACGTTGAAGCATTCGTTTGCAGTAACAGTTTCAAGTTTTAGGTTTCACTCTGTTTTCTCCTATATTGACAGATGCAGTTAGAACTCTAAATCAAACATGGTTTGTGCTAGCTTCTTGAAACTTGACACAATACAATAGTTCTACGTTCTATTTCTAAGGTTTGTTTCCTCTTGATGTAGCCTTAAGCAGATACTGGTGAATGACACATTCAATGAAAGGCGTTGTTAGGCTGCCAAAACACTAGAGTCTCCTGAAATCTCAACATAAATTTTTGCTTCCGACCTTCATGATACTTTCAAGTAATGAGAAGTACACCAATCCAACTTGGATGCCCAAGTTTCGTTCTCCTAGGTTGAAGCATTCGTTTGCAGTAACAGTTTGAATTTTTAGGTTTCACTCTGTTTTCTCCTATATTGACAGATGCAGTTCGAACTATATCAAACACGGTTTGTGCTAGCTTCTTGAAACTTGACACAATACATTAGTTCTATGTTCTATCTCTAAGGTTTGTTTCCTCTTGATGTAGCCTAAAGCAGGGACTGGCGCATAACACTTATAATGAAAGGAGTTGCCAAAATTCCAAAACACTAGAGTCTCCTGAAATCTCAACATATATTTTTTCATCCATCTTCATGATACTTTCAAGTAATGATCAGTACACCAATCCCACTGGGATGCTCAAGTTTCGTTCTTTTATGTTGAAGCATTCGTTTGCAGTAACAGTTTGAATTTTTAGGTTTCACTCTGTTTTCTCCTATATTAACAGATGCAGTTAGAACTCTAAATCAAACACGGTTTGTGCTAGCTTCTTGAAACTTGACACAATACATTAGTTCTACGTTCTATCTCTAAGGTTTGTTTCCTCTTGATGTAGCATAAAGCAGGGACTGGCGAATGACACTTATAATGAAAGGAGTTGCCAAACTTACAAAACACTAGAGTCTCCCTGAAATCTCAACATATATTTTTTCATCCAATCTTCATAATACTTTCAAGTAATGATCAGTACACCAATCCCACTTGGATGCTCAAGTTTCGTTCTTTTACGTTGAAGCATTCGTTTGCAGTAACAGTTTGAATTTTTTGATTTCACTCTGTTTTCTCCTACATTGACAGATGCGTTCGAACTCTAAATCAAACACGGTTTGTGCTAGCTTCTTGAAACTTGACGCAATACATTTAGTTCTACGTTCTATCTCTAAGGTTTGTTTCCTCTAGATATAGCCTAAAGCAGGGACTGGCGAATAACACTCATATTGAAGGGGTTGCCAAACTTCCAAATCACTAGAGTCTCCTGTAATCTCAACATATACTTTTTTCATCCAATCTTCATGATACTTTCAAGTAATGATCAGTACACCAATCCCACTTGGATGCTCAATTTTCATTCTTTTACGTTGAAGCATTCCTTTGCAGTAACAGTTTGAATTTTTAGGTTTCACTCTGTTTTCTCCTATATTGACAGATGCAGTTAGAACTCTAAATCAAACACGGTTTGTGCTAGCTTCTTGAAACTTGACACAATACAGTAGTTCTACGTTCTATTTCTAAGGTTTGTTTCCTCTTGATGTAGCCTTAAGCAGATCCTGGTGAATGACACATTCAATGAAATGCGTTGTTAGACTAGAGTCTCCTGAAATCTCAACATAAATTTTTGCTTCCGACATTCATGATACTTTCAAGTAATGAGCAGTACACCAATCAAACTTGGATGCCCAAGTTTCGTTCTCCTAGGTTGAAGCATTTGTTTGCAGTAACAGTTTGAATTTTTAGCTTTCACCCTGTTTTCTCCTATATTGACAGATGCAGTTCGAACTATATCAAACACGGTTTGTGCTAGCTTCTTGATACTTGACACAATACATTAGTTCTACGTTCTATCTCTAAGGTTTGTTTCCTCTTGATGTAGCCTAAAGCAGGGACTGGCGAATAACACTCATATTGAAGGGGTTGCCAAACTTCCAAACACTAGAGTCTCCTGAAATCTCAACATATATTTTTTGATCCAATCTTCATGATACTTTCAAGTAATGATCAGTACACCAATCCCACTTGGATGCTCAAGTTCATTCTTTTACGTTGAAGCATTCGTTTGCAGTAACAGTTTGAAGTTTTAGGTTTCACTCTGTTTTCTCCTATATTGACAGATGCAGTTAGAACTCTAAATCAAACACGGTTTGTGCTAGCTTCTTGAAACGTGACACAATACAGTAGTTCTACGTTCTATTTCTAAGGTTTGTTTCCTCTTGATGTAGCCTTAAGTAGATACTGGTGAATGACACATTCAATGAAAGGCCTTGTTAGGCGGCCAAAACACTAGAGTCTCCTGAAATCTCAACATAAATTTTTGCTTCCGACCTTCATGATACTTTCAAGTAATGAGCAGTACACCAATCAAACTTGGATGCCCATGTTTCGTTCTCCTAGGTTGAAGCATTCATTTGCAGTTACAGTTTGAATTTTTAGGTTTCACTCTGTTTTCTCCTATATTGACAGATGCGTTCGAACTCTAAATCAAACACGGTTTGTGCTAGCTTCTTGAAACTTGACACAATACATTAGTTCTACGTTTTATCTCTAAGGTTTGTTTCCTCTTGATGTAGTCTAAAGCAGGGAGTGGCGAATAACACTTATAATGAAAGGAGTTGCCAAACTTCCAAAACACTAGAGTCTCCTGAAATATCAACATATATTTTTTGATCCAATCTTCATGATACTTTCAAGTAATGATCAGTACACCAATCCCACTTGGATGCTCAAGTTTCGTTCTTTTACGTTGAAGCATTCGTTTGCAGTATCAGTTTGAATTTTTAGGTTTCACTCTGTTTTCTCCTATATTGACAGATGCAGTTAGAATTCTAAATCAAACACGGTTTGTGTAAGCTTCTTGAAATTTGACACAATACAGTAGTTCTACTTTCTATCTCTAAGGTTTGTTTCCTCTTGATGTAGCCTTAAGCAGATACTGGTGAATGACACATTCAATGAAAGGCCTTGTTAGGCGGCCAAAACACTAGAGTCTCCTGAAATCTCAACATAAATTTTTGCTTCCGACCTTCATGATACTTTCAAGTAATGAGCAGTACACCAATAAAACTTGTTTGGCCAAGATTCTTTCTCCTATGTTGAAGCTTTCGTTTGCAGTAACAGTTTGAATTTTTAGCTTTCACTCTCTTTTTCTCGTATATTGACAGATGCAGTTCGAACTATATCAAACACGGTTTGTGCTAGCTTCTTGAAACTTGACACAGTACATTAGTTCTACGTTCTATCTCTAAGGTTTGTTTCCCCTTGATGTAGCCTAAAGCAGGGACTGGCGAATAACACTTATAATGAAAGGAGTTGCCAAACATCCAAAACACTAAAGTCTCCTGAAATCTCAACATATATTTTTTCATCCAATCTTCATGATACTTTCAAGTAATGATCAGTACACCAATCCCACTTGGATGCTCAAGATTCGTTCTTTTACGTTGAAGCATTCGTTGGCAGTAACAGTTTGAATTTTTAGTTTCACTCTGTTTTCTCCTATATTGACAGATGCTGTTAGAACTCTAAATCAAACACGGTTTGTGCTAGCTTCTTGAATCTTGACACAATACAGTAGTTCTACGTTCTATCTCTAAGGTTTGTTTCCTCTTGATGTAGCCTTTAGCAGATACTGGTGAATGACACATTCAATGAAAGGCGTTGTTAGGCTGCCAAAACACTAGACTCTCCTGAAATCTCAACATAAATTTTTGCTTCCGAACTTCATGATACTTTCAAGTAATGAGTAGTACACCATCAAACTAGGATGCCCAAGTTTCGTTCTCCTAGGTTGAAGCATTCGTTTGCAGTAACAGTTTGAATTTTTAGGTTTCACTCTGTTTTCTCCTATATTGACAGATGAAGTTCGCACTATAACAAACATGGTTTGTGCTAGCATCTTGAAACTTGACACAATACATTTGTTCTATGTTCTATCTCTAAGGTTTGTTTCCTCTTGATGTAGCCTAAAGTAGGGACTGGCGCATAACACTTATAATGAAAGGAGTTGCCAAAATTCCAAAACACTAGAGTCTCCTGAAATCTCAACATATATTTTTTCATCCAATCTTCATGATACTTTCAAGTAATGATCAGTACACCAATCCCACTTGGATGCTCAAGTTTCGTTCTTTTATGTTGAAGCATTCGTTTGCAGTAAAAGTTTCAAGTTTTAGGTTTCACTCTGTTTTCTCCTATATTGACAGATGCAGTTAGAACTCTAAATCAAACATGGTTTGTGCTAGCTTCTTGAAACTTGACACAATACAGTAGTTCTACGTTCTATTTCTAAGGTTTGTTTCCTCTTGATGTAGCCTTAAGCAGATACTGGTGAATGACACATTCAATGAAAGGCGTTGTTAGGCTGCCAAAACACTAGAGTCTCCTGAAATCTCAACATAAATTTTTGCTTCCGACCTTCATGATACTTTCAAGTAATGAGAAGTACACCAATCAAACTTGGATGCCCAAGTTTCGTTCTCCTAGGTTGAAGCATTCGTTTGCAGTAACAGTTTGAATTTTTAGGTTTCACTCTGTTTTCTCCTATATTGACAGATGCAGTTCGAACTATATCAAACACGGTTTGTGCTAGCTTCTTGAAACTTGACACAATACATTAGTTCTATGTTCTATCTCTAAGGTTTGTTTCCTCTTGATGTAGCCTAAAGCAGGGACTGGCGCATAACACTTATAATGAAAGGAGTTGCCAAATTCCAAAACACTAGAGTCTCCTGAAATCTCAACATATATTTTTTCATCCATCTTCATGATACTTTCAAGTAATGATCAGTACACCAATCCCACTGGGATGCTCAAGTTTCGTTCTTTTATGTTGAAGCATTCGTTTGCAGTAACAGTTTGAATTTTTAGGTTTCACTCTGTTTTCTCCTATATTAACAGATGCAGTTAGAACTCTAAATCAAACACGGTTTGTGCTAGCTTCTTGAAACTTGACACAATACAGTAGTTCTACGTTCTATCTCTAAGGTTTGTTTCCTCTTGATGTAGCCTTAAGCAGATACTGGTGAATGACACATTCAATGAAAGGCGTTGTTAGGCGGCCAAAACACTAGAGTCTCCTGAAATCTCAACATAAATTTTTGCTTCCGACCTTCATGATACTTTCAAGTAATGAGCAGTACACCAATCAAACTTGGATGCCCAAGTTTCGTTCTCCTAGGTTGAAGCATTTGTTTGCAGTAACAGTTTGAATTTTTAGGTTTCACTCTGTTTTCTCCTATATTGACAGATGCAGTTCGAACTATATCAAACACGGTTTGTGCTAGCTTCTTGAAACTTGACACAATACATTAGTTCTACGTTCTATCTCTAAGGTTTGTTTCCTCTTGATGTAGCATAAAGCAGGGACTGGCGAATGACACTTATAATGAAAGGAGTTGCCAAACTTACAAAACACTAGAGTCTCCTGAAATCTCAACATATATTTTTTCATCCAATCTTCATAATACTTTCAAGTAATGATCAGTACACCAATCCCACTTGGATGCTCAAGTTTCGTTCTTTTACGTTGAAGCATTCGTTTGCAGTAACAGTTTGAATTTTTTGATTTCACTCTGTTTTCTCCTACATTGACAGATGCGTTCGAACTCTAAATCAAACACGGTTTGTGCTAGCTTCTTGAAACTTGACGCAATACATTAGTTCTACGTTCTATCTCTAAGGTTTGTTTCCTCTAGATATAGCCTAAAGCAGGGACTGGCGAATAACACTCATATTGAAGGGGTTGCCAAACTTCCAAATCACTAGAGTCTCCTGTAATCTCAACATATACTTTTTCATCCAATCTTCATGATACTTTCAAGTAATGATCAGTACACCAATCCCACTTGGATGCTCAATTTTCATTCTTTTACGTTGAAGCATTCCTTTGCAGTAACAGTTTGAATTTTTAGGTTTCACTCTGTTTTCTCCTATATTGACAGATGCAGTTAGAACTCTAAATCAAACACGGTTTGTGCTAGCTTCTTGAAACTTGACACAATACAGTAGTTCTACGTTCTATTTCTAAGGTTTGTTTCCTCTTGATGTAGCCTTAAGCAGATCCTGGTGAATGACACATTCAATGAAATGCGTTGTTAGACTAGAGTCTCCTGAAATCTCAACATAAATTTTTGCTTCCGACATTCATGATACTTTCAAGTAATGAGCAGTACACCAATCAAACTTGGATGCCCAAGTTTCGTTCTCCTAGGTTGAAGCATTTGTTTGCAGTAACAGTTTGAATTTTTAGGTTTCACTCTGTTTACTCGGATATTGACAGATGCAGTTCGAACTATATCAAACACGGTTTGTGCTAGCTTCTTGAAACTTGACACAATACATTAGTTCTACGTTCTATCTCTAAGGTTGTTTCCTCTTGATGTAGCCTAAAGCAGGGACTGGCGAATAACACTTATAATGAAAGGAGTTGCCAAACTTCAAAACACCTAGAGTCTCCTGAAATCTCAACATCTATTTTTTCATCCAATCTTCATGATACTTTCAAGTAATGATCAGTACACCAATCCCACTTGGATGCTCAAGTTTCGTTCTTTTACGTTGAAGCATTCGATTGCAGTAATAGTTTGAAGTTTTAGGTTTCACTCTGTTTTCTCCTATATTGACAGATGCAGTTAGAACTCTAAATCAAACATGGTTTGTGCTAGCTTCTTGAAACTTGACACAATACAGTAGTTCTACGTTCTATTTCTAAGGTTTGTTTCCTCTTGATGTAGCCTTAAGCAGATACTGGTGAATGACACATTCAATGAAAGGCGTTGTTAGGCTGCCAAAACACTAGAGTCTCCTGAAATCTCAACATAAATTTTTGCTTCCGACCTTCATGATACTTTCAAGTAATGAGCAGTACACCAATCAAACTTGGATGCCCACGTTTCGTTCCCCTAGGTTGAAGCATTCGTTTGCAGTAACAGTTTGAATTTTTAGGTTTCACTCTGTTTTCTCCTATATTGACAGATGCAGTTAGAACTCTAAATCAAACACGGTTTGTGCTAGCTTCTTGAAACTTGACACAATACATTAGTTCTACGTTCTATCTCTAAGGTTTGTTTCCTCTTGGTGTAGCCTAAAGCAGGGACTGGCGAAGAACACTTATAATGGAAGGAGTTGCCAAACTTCCAAAACAATAAAGTCTCCTGAAATCTCAACATATATTTTTTCATCCAATCTTCATGATACTTTCAAGTAATGATCAGTACACCAATCCACTTGGATGCTCAAGTTTGGTTCGTTTACGTTGAAGCATTCGTTGGCAGTAACAGTTTGAATTTTTAGTTTTCACTCTGTTCTCCTATATTGACAGATGCAGTTAGAACTCTAAATCAAACACGGTTTGTGCTAGCTTCTTGAAACTTGACACAATACAGTAGTTCTACGTTCTATCTCTAAGGTTTGTTTCCTCTTGATGTAGCCTTAAGCAGATACTGGTGAATGACACATTCAATAAAAGGCGTTGTTAGGCGTCCAAAACACTAGAGTCTCCTGAAATCTCACATAAATTTTTGCTTCCGACCTTCATGATACTTTCAAGTAATGAGCTGTACACCAATCAAACTTGGATGCCCAAGTTTCGTTCTCCTAGGTTGAAGCATTCGTTTGCAGTAACAGTTTGAATTTTTAGGTTTCCACTCTGTTTTCTACTATATTGACAGATGCGTTCGAACTCTAAATCAAAACACGGTTTGTGCTAGCTTCTTGAAACTTGACACAATACATTAGTTCTACGTTCTATCTCTAAGGTTTGTTTCCTCTTGATGTAGCCTAAAGCAGGGACTGGCGAATAACACTCATATTGGAGGGGTTGCCAAACTTCCAAAACACTAGAGTCTCCTGAAATCTCAACATATATTTTTTCATCCAATCTTCATGATACTTTCAAGTAATGATCAGTACACCAATCCCACTTGGATGCTCAAGTTTCGTTCTTTTACGTTGAAACATTCGTTTGCAGTAACAGTTTGAATTTTTAGGTTTCACTCTGTTTTCTCCTATATTGACAGATGCAGTTAGAACTCTAAATCAAACACGGTTTGTGCTAGCTTCTTGAAACTTGACACAATACAGTAGTTCTACGTTCTATCTCTAAGGTTTGTTTCCTCTTGATGTAGCCTTAAGCAGATACTGGTGAATGACACATTCAATGAACGGCGTTGTTAGGCGGCCAAAACACTAGAGTCTCCTGAAATCTCAACATAAATTTTTGCTTCCGACCTTCATGATACTTTCAAGTAATGAGCAGTACACCAATCAAACTTTGATGCCCAAGTTTCGTTCTCCTAGGTTGAAGCATTCGTTGGCAGTAACAGTTTGAATTTTTAGGTTTCACTCTGTTTTCTCTATATTGACAGATGCGGTTAGAACTCTAAATCAAACACGGTTGTGCTAGCTTCTTGAAACTTGAGACAATACAGTAGTTCTACGTTCTATCTCAAAGGTTTGTTTCCTCTTGATGTAGCCTTAAGCAGATAATGGTGAATGACACATTCAATGAAAGGCGTTGTTAGGCTGCCAAAACACTAGAGTCTCCTGAAATCTCAACATAAATTTTTGCTTCCGACCTTCATGATACTTTCAAGTAATGAGGAGTACACCAATCAAACTTGGATGCCCAAGTTTCGTTCTCCTAGGTTGAAGCATTCGTTTGCAGTAACAGTTTGAATTTTTAGGTTTCACTCTGTTTTCTCCTATATTGACAGATGCAGTTCGAACTATATCAAACACGGTTTGAGCTAGCTTCTTGAAACTTGACAAAATACATTAGTTCTACGTTCTATCTCTAACGTTTGTTTCCTCTTGATGTAGCCTAAAGCAGGGACTGGCGAAACACTTATAATGAAAGGAGTTGCCAAACTTCCAAAACACTAGAGTCTCCTGAAATCTCAACATATATTTTTCATCCAATCTTCATGATACTTTCAAGTAATGAGCAGTACACGATTCAAACTTGGATGCCCACGTTTCGTTCTTCTAGGTTGAAGCATTCGTTTGCAGTAACAGTTTGAATTTTTAGGTTTCACTCTGTTTTCTCCTATATTGACAGATGCGTTCGAACTCTAAATCAAACACGGTTTCTGCTAGCTTCTTGAAACTTGACACAATACATTAGTTCTACGTTCTATCTCTAAGGTTTGTTTCCTCTTGATGTAGCCTTAAGCAGGTACTGGTGAATGACACATTCAATGAAAGGCGTTGTTAGGCTGCCAAAACACTAGAGTCTCCTGAAATCTCAACATAAATTTTTTGCTTCCGACCTTCATGATACTTTCAAATAATGAGCAGTACACCAATAAATCTTGGATGCCCAAGTTTCGTTCTCCTAGGTTGAAGCATTCGTTTGCAGTAACATTTTGAATTTTTAGGTTTCACTCTGTTTTCTCCTATATTGACAGATGCAGTTCGAACTATATCAAACACGGTTTGTGCTAGCTTCTTGAAACTTGACAAAATACATTAGTTCTATGTTCTATCTCTAAGGTTTGTTTCCTCTTGATGTAGCGTAAAGGAGGGACTGGCGAATAACACTTATAAGGAAAGCAGTTGCCAAACTTCCAAAACACTAGAGTCTCCTGAAATCTCAACATATATTTTTTTCATCCAATCTTCATGATACTTTCAAGTAATGATCAGTACACCAATCCCACTTGGATGCTCAAGTTTCGTTCTTTTATGTTGAAGCATCGTTTGCAGTAAGAGTTTGATGTTTTAGGTTTCACTCTGTTTTCTCCTATATTGACAGAGGCAGTTAGAACTCTAAATCAAACACGGTTTGTGCTAGCTTCTTGAAACTTGACACAATACAGTAGTTCTACGTTCTAATTCTAAGGTTTGTTTCCTCTTGATGTAGCCTTAAGCAGATACTGGTGAATGACACATTCAATGAACGGCGTTGTTAGGCGGCCAAAACACTAGAGTCTCCTGAAATCTCAACATAAATTTTCTCTTCCAGACCTTCATGATACTTTCAAGTAATGAGCAGTACCCCAATCAAACTTGGATGCCCAAGTTTCGTTCTCCTAGGTTGAAGCATTCGTTTGCAGTAACAGTTTGAATTTTAGCTTTCACCCTGTTTTCTCCTATATTGACAGATGCAGTTCGAACTATATCAAACACGGTTTGTGCTAGCTTCTTGAAACTTGACACAATACATTAGTTCTACGTTCTATCTCTAAGGTTTGTTTCCTCTTGATGTAGCCTAAAGCAGGGACTGGCGAATAACACTCATATTGAAGGGGTTGCCAAACTTCCAAAACACTAGAGTCTCCTGAAATCTCAACATATATTTATTGATCCAATCTTCATGATACTTTCAAGTAATGATCAGTACACCAATCCCACTTGGATGCTCAAGTTTCGTTTCTTTTAGTTGAAGCATTCGTTTGCAGTAACAGTTTGAAGTTTTAGGTTTCACTCTGTTTTCTCCTATATGACAGATGCAGTTAGAACTCTAAATCAAACACGGTTTGTGCTAGCTTCTTGAAACGTGACACAATACAGTAGTTCTACGTTCTATTTCTAAGGTTTGTTTCCTCTTGATGTAGCCTTAAGTAGATACCTGGTGAATGACACATTCAATGAAAGGGCCTTGTTAGGCGGCCAAAACACTAGAGTCTCCTGAAATCTCAACATAAATTTTTGCTTCCGACCTTCATGATACTTTCAAGTAATGAGCAGTACACCAATCAAACTTGGATGCCCATGTTTCGTTCTCCTAGGTTGAAGCATTCATTTGCAGTTACAGTTTTGAATTTTTAGGTTTCACTCTGTTTTCTCCTATATTGACAGATGCGTTCGAACTCTAAATCAAACACGGTTTGTGCTAGCTTCTTGAAACTTGACACAATACATTAGTTCTACGTTTTATCTCTAAGGTTTGTTTCCTCTTGATGTAGTCTAAAGCAGGGAGTGGCGAATAACACTTATAATGAAAGGAGTTGCCAAACTTCCAAAACACTAGAGTCTCCTGAAATCTCAACATATATTTTTTGATCCAATCTTCATGATACTTTCAAGTAATGATCAGTACACCAATCCCACTTGGATGCTCAAGTTTCGTTCTTTTACGTTGAAGCATTCGTTTGCAGTATCAGTTTGAATTTTAGGTTTCACTCTGTTTTCTCCTATATTGACAGATGCAGTTAGAATTCTAAATCAAACACGGTTTGTGTAAGCTTCTTGAAATTTGACACAATAGAGTAGTTCTACGTTCTATCTCTAAGGTTTGTTTCCTCTTGATGTTGCCTTAAGCAGATACTGGTGAATGACACATTCAATGAAAGACCTTGTTAGGCGGCCAAAACACTAGAGTCTCCTGAAATCTCAACATAAATTTTTGCTTCCGACCTTCATGATACTTTCAAGTAATGAGCAGTACACCAATAAAACTTGTTTGCCCAAGATTCTTTCTCCTATGTTGAAGCTTTCGTTTGCAGTAACAGTTTGAATTTTTAGCTTTCACTCTCTTTTCTCGTATATTGACAGATGCCGTTCGAACTATATCAATCACGGTTTGTGCTAGCTTCTTGAAACTTGACACAGTACATTAGTTCTACGTTCTATCTCTAAGGTTTGTTTCCCCTTGATGTAGCCTAAAGCAGGGACTGGCGAATAACACTTATAATGAAAGGAGTTGCCAAACATCCAAAACACTATAGTCTCTGAAATCTCAACATATATTTTTTCATCCAATCTTCATGATACTTTCAAGTAATGATCAGTACACCAATCCCACTTGGATGCTCAAGATTCGTTCTTTTACGTTGAAGCATTCGTTGGCAGTAACAGTTTGAATTTTTAGGTTTCACTCTGTTTTCTCCTATATTGACAGATGCTGTTAGAACTCTAAATCAAACACGGTTTGTGCTAGCTTCTTGAAACTTGACACAATACAGTAGTTCTACGTTCTATCTCTAAGGTTTGTTTCCTCTTGATGTAGCCTTTAGCAGATACTGGTGAATGATACATTCAATGAAAGGCGTTGTTAGGCTGCCAAAACACTAGACTCTCCTGAAATCTCAACATAAATTTTTGCTTCCGAACTTCATGATACTTTCAAGTAATGAGCAGTACACCGATCAAACTAGGATGCCCAAGTTTCGTTCTCCTAGGTTGAAGCATTCGTTTGCAGTAACAGTTTGAATTTTTAGGTTTCACTCTGTTTTCTCCTATATTGACAGATGAAGTTCGCACTATAACAAACATGGTTTGTGCTAGCTTCTTGAAACTTGACACAATACATTTGTTCTATGTTCTATCTCTAAGGTTTGTTTCCTCTTGATGTAGCCTAAAGTAGGGACTGGCGCATAACACTTATAATGAAAGGAGTTGCCAAAATTCAAAACACTAGAGTCTCCTGAAATCTCAACATATATTTTTTCATCCAATCTTCATGATACTTTCAAGTAATGATCAGTACACCAATCCCACTTGGATGCTCAAGTTTCGTTCTTTTATGTTGAAGCATTCGTTTGCAGTAACAGTTTGAATTTTTAGGTTTCACTCTGTTTTCTCCTATATTGACAGATGCAGTTAGAACTCTAAATCAAACACGGTTTGTGCTAGCTTCTTGAAACTTGACACAATACAGTAGTTCTACGTTCTATCTCTAAGGTTTGTTTCCTATTGATGTAGCCTTAAGCAGATACTGGTGAATGACACATTCAATGAAAGGTGTTGTTAGGCGGCCAAAACACTAGAGTCTCCTGAAATCTCAACATAAATTTTTGCTTCCGACCTTCATGATACTTTCAAGTAATGAGCAGTACACCAATCAAACTTGGATGCCCAAGTTTCGTTCTCCTAGGTTGAAGCATTTGTTTGCAGTAACAGTTTGAATTTTTAGGTTTCACTCTTTTTTCTCCTATATTGACAGATGCAGTTCGAACTATATCAAACACGGTTTGTGCTAGCTTCTTGAAACTTGACAGAATACATTAGTTCTACGTTCTATCTCTAAGGTTTGTTTCCTCTTGATGTAGCCTAAAGCAGGGACTGGCGAATAACACTTATAATGAAAGGAGTTGCCAAACTTCCAAAACACTAGAGTCTCCTGAAATCTCAACATATATTTTTTCATCCAATCTTCATGATACTTTCAAGTAATGATAAGTACACCAATCGCACTTGGATGCTCAAGTTTCGTTCTTTTACGTTGAAGCATTCGTTTGCAGTAACAGTTTCAAGTTTTAGGTTTCACTCTGTTTTCTCCTATATTGACAGATGCAGTTAGAACTCTAAATCAAACATGGTTTGTGCTAGCTTCTTGAAACTTGACACAATACAGTAGTTCTACGTTCTATTTCTAAGGTTTGTTTCCTCTTGATGTAGCCTTAAGCAGATACTGGTGAATGACACATTCAATGAAAGGCGTTGTTAGGCTGCCAAAACACTAGAGTCTCCTGAAATCTCAACATAAATTTTTGCTTCCGACCTTCATGATACTTTCAAGTAATGAGAAGTACACCAATCAAACTTGGATGCCCAAGTTTCATTCTCCTAGGTTGAAGCATTCGTTTGCAGTAACAGTTTGAATTTTTAGGTTTCACTCTGTTTTCTCCTATATTGACAGATGCAGTTCGAACTATATCAAACACGGTTTGTGCTAGCTTCTTGAAACTTGACACAATACATTAGTTCTATGTTCTATCTCTAAGGTTTGTTTCCTCTTGATGTAGCCTAAAGCAGGACTGGCGCATAACACTTATAATGAAAGGAGTTGCCAAAATTCCAAAACACTAGAGTCTCCTGAAATCTCAACATATATTTTTTCATCCAATCTTCATGATACTTTCAAGTAATGATCAGTACACCAATCCCACTGGGATGCTCAAGTTTCGTTCTTTTATGTTGAAGCATTCGTTTGCAGTAACAGTTTGAATTTTTAGGTTTCACTCTGTTTTCTCCTATATTAACAGATGCAGTTAGAACTCTAAATCAAACACGGTTTGTGCTAGCTTCTTGAAACTTGACACAATACAGTAGTTCTACGTTCTATCTCTAAGGTTTGTTTCCTCTTGATGTAGCCTTAAGCAGATACTGGTGAATGACACATTCAATGAAAGGCGTTGTTAGGCGGCCAAAACACTAGAGTCTCCTGAAATCTCAACATAAATTTTTGCTTCCGACCTTCATGATACTTTCAAGTAATGAGCAGTACACCAATCAAACTTGGATGCCCAAGTTTCGTTCTCCTAGGTTGAAGCATTTGTTTGCAGTAACAGTTTGAATTTTAGGTTTCACTCTTTTTTCTCCTATATTGACAGATGCAGTTCGAACTATATCAAACACGGTTTGTGCTAGCTTCTTGAAACTTGACAGAATACATTAGTTCTACGTTCTATCTCTAAGGTTTGTTT